>NC_088342.1:40965000-41032500 GCF_036884655.1 Musa acuminata AAA Group
AATTGGGTTCATATGATAAATCATATACCTTATTTTTCCAAGAATCTAGAAAAAAAATTATAATTGGGTTCATCATAAATACCATAAAATTTATCACCCTTGTCGGATATGATGATCTTGACTTTTCTATCTAATCATATCTCAACATATTATTTATATGGTGATAAAATATCTCTCTTTAATGAGACATATAAACATAACCTCAATGAGTTTTGTAAAACTATATTTCACTTCAATATTTAATTGTAGGATCATTGTAAACTTATTATTCATATTAATTCTGTATAGACTATTATATAGAATTCAAAAGTTAATTTTATTGAATCACAGTAAATTTATAACCACCAAAAGAGAAATAATATTTTAATAATTCTAGGTACAGAACTCAAATTCCCATAATTATAAGAAGCATGGATCATCAAGATTTATCAAATTGAATCATCTTTAGATATAAGCGATAAATACAAACTAATATCGCTTTCACTTTAAGATGATTCCCTATAATGATAAATATCTCATTCTCTTTTGGTTTTATCCCTCTTTATTTTTTTTTAATTTTAATGAATATCTATTATTGGTAATGAAGCAGCAAATTAATCCATCAATAATATCCGTAATATTTGATTTGAACCATATAAAAGTTATAATTATACCATTTTCATTTCAAATCAAATCTTATAGTATATTTCTTCTTCACATGACTTTATTTGCTATAAAAATAACATTTTATTGTGATGATATTCTTTTATGAATTTATATAGTAATTATAAACTCATGTGAACTTACACTTCATCCTTATTTTAGTGTTACTACTCATTGAGTAGTACTCAAAATATTATGAGTCTTTAGCTTACAGCTTTATCATTTATTTTGAGGATATAATCTTGAATTTCTCAAATACTACTATAGTAAGGTGTCAACTAATGACTTATCAGAAAATTTAAATTTATCCTTAGATATTGTCTTACACTAGTTGTAAACTGTACTGAAGTCTAAATATCATAAAATTGAGTCTTTTATACCTTTCTTGATCAGTCACCTCAATTATTTATTTTATAGAACTTTCAGTAATTAAGTTTGTGTTCTGTTCAATTAATATGATCAAGGTCTCACTCACTCAATATAACTTACATATGCTCAAAAAAGGAAGTGTCACAATAATAATATAACACTAATGCTTTGAGTTTTCAAAATATGATAAACTATTGATATCATCTATATTTCACCTTTGGGTGAAATATTGACATATCTAGTGTTCATTCAAGATCACTTTATGGAGGACTGATACCATCCTTATGGAATAGTATTGTTACCTTTGGGTATACAACCTAAACTACAAGAATATCCAAAACAATATCATCCTACCCCATCACATAATTATTTGAAATAGATTCTCCTTTGGGATTATCTAAATTTCATAATTATATGTGCCATCGTAAATATTATTTTATTTAATATCATTTAGGATAATTCCATAATGTATTTTATAGATTATTGGTCCAAGTGACTTTGGTGGCTATAAGACCAATATAAAAAGATAAAATGCAATCTAAAATATCCCATGAATTATAATAACTTTATTGTAATTCATAGCCCATAAGCCTATCATTCGTAGCTACTTTGGTAGCTACCGGTCAATTAAAACTTAGGAAGATAAATTACAAATAATATTTACTAAATTTCTTTATCCTGATTCATACTGTCATTGTGAATATTATTTTATTTAATATCATTTAGGACTAATTTTATAATATATTTTATAAATTATCGGTCTAGGTCACTTTTGTGGCGGACCAATACAAAAATATAAAATACAATCCAAAATGTCCTATAAATGATAAGACATTTATTGTAATTTACATCTCATAAGTCTATCATCCCAGGCTACTTTGGTAGCTATCGGTCAGATAAAACTTATGAAGATAAATTACAAATAATATTCACAAATTTATTTATCTTGATTCATGCTGAAACAGTTCAATAATAAAATAACAACAATATTAATTATTGAACATTAATGCTAAGCAGTTTCAATAATAAAATAACCATAATAATTATTGAACATTAATGCTAAGCAATTCAATAATAAAATAATAATAATAATAATAATAATTAAATATTAATACTAAACAGTTTTAATAATAAAATAACCATAATAATTATTGAACATTAATGCTAAACAGTTTAATAATAAAATAACCATAATAATTATTGAATATTAATGCTAAGCAGTTCAATAATAAATAACCATAATAATTATTAAACTTTAATCAGTAAAAAAACCTCATATGATAATCATGATAACATATAAATTATGTCTTCATTGCCTTCATGTAAAAGGTAAACATTATTTCATAATTTCAAATATATACATGTGAATAACTAAAGAATATCCAAGAATAATAATTAAATTTTATTTATCACATGTATAATCAAT
Organism: Musa acuminata AAA Group; assembly: GCF_036884655.1. Taxonomy (NCBI): domain Eukaryota; kingdom Viridiplantae; phylum Streptophyta; class Magnoliopsida; order Zingiberales; family Musaceae; genus Musa; species Musa acuminata. The sequence goes on from NC_088342.1 coordinate 40,967,438, forward strand.
AATTCATATGAGAAAACTATAAAGTAAATCATAATTTATAATTTTTTTAATCAAAATTAAATCCAATCAAATAATCAAAAATATAATCATGATTAAATTTAATCATAATTATAATATATTTATCAATTCTTATAATTGAAAATATAAACCAAATTTCTCAATTTCATAATGATAAATTAAAATATTTGATAGAATATAAATCAGAAATATGTAATTTATGAAGGGCAAAACTGTAATTTGATAAAAATTAGACTTAGGGTAAAACTGTAAATATGTTGACAGAACAATAAACTGAAATTACTAAATTTGCAAAGGGCAGAACTATAATTTTGTAAAAACCTAGCCTCGATGTCAAAATCATAATTATGCCAAAAACCCTAATCTGCCTTGCCGCTACCGCTGCGGTGCTCCATGCGGCGTTGCCGCCGCGGGGGTTGCCTTTGCCCACGAGCGGCTGTTGCGGCGGTTCCTGCCCACGCGCGGCTGTTGCCGTTGCGGTGGTTCCTACCCACGCGCGGCTGTTGCCGTTGCGGTGGTTCCTACCCGTGCGTGGCTACTGCACGCGTGCGGCCGTCGCTTGTGCACGGCCTACCCACATACCAATTGTTAGCATAAAATTTGTAATCATGCTATTTGTAATGCAAAAAAACTTTTATGTCAAGATTGAAATTAAATAAATTGGATCTAACAATATTACGATACGTACCTTTCTTGTTGTTCAGAAAAATAAACTTTATCTGATCTACAAGCGCTCTATCTTCGGATTTGAAATATCAATCTGCAAGGATCTGCAAAAAGAATTAGATCATTCTCCTCTCTTCCTATTTTTTCACAGGACCCACCAAGATTAATGGATTAGAGGATTAGGGGAGAGGGAGATTGAAAAAAAAACCTTAATCTCTCAATTGACTCGGAGACACTCAGATGCACTCAGATAATGCGTTTAGCTCCGAGAGGTCTTGTTTATTTATAGGCGAGAACAGAGTGTCTAGGATAAGTTATTAAGAGAGTTCAACTCTCCCATGAAGATTATCTCCTAAGGAATCCTATTTTAATATAGACTTCCTTTCTATTGGCCAATAACAATCCAATCATATCTATAATATATTTTACCTAATTAAATAGGACCACATAATCTAACATATATATATATATATATATATATATATATATATATATATATATATATATATATATATATATATATATATATATATATATATATATATATATATATATATATCAATGTAACTACAATTATTAACTATATAATGTGGAGAGGGTGATAATCGTGGCTGATGAAGTATGGGGTGGTGAAGGAGGGGGTGACATAGACATCGACATCACATCTATAAAAATAATTAATTAGCTATATATAACTTAATAATGATTATTATAAATAATTAAGAAATACAATATATTAAGAAATCTATATAATAATTCTATTCTATTTATATACAAAAGTAAACATTATAAATATGAGACATTTTATCCAAGATTTAGGGAAAAAAAAGAGAAATTCAAAATATACATATTAAACATGTGACTTCATAATCCTTACATTCTAATCAAGCAAAATGCTAAAGGAATTAAACTTGAAGCTTCTCCAGAACAAATTAAAACCAAAACTTATCCATTTATCCTAGAGATAACATGACATAATACAAGAAAAATGATCTTTAAAAAGCTCTATCCATTTATCCATAATACATAATACAAGGATTGTTCTTGAAATTGTTCCATCTCATTAGGATGAAGTATATGTGACATATCACGAAGTTGATCCAATAGACTTGAGAAGTTCCTTTTCTTCGATGAAGTCAAAGGCAGCGTTAGCAATTCTGATATGTTTCGTTCAGGTAATTCATAAATCTAATCCATAAAATGTCTAATATGCTTTCAATCAGATAAAGTTAGGAAGCTAACATATTGATATTGATATCTAAATGTCTCTTGAGATGGATATTTAAATTTCTATTGAGATGATAAAACCTTACTCTTATAACAAAACATAGTGCAAAGAATATGTTTGGATATGATGTATATTAAAATCGTAGACAAGTGATCTAATCCTATTAGGAATTGCACACATGAATAAATTAATTAAATTATATTTGATGAATATGTTTATTCGGTATATATATTAAAACCTAGACTATATACAGTGATAATTGTCGAGGGTTACCAGAGACAAGAGATAGCCCTCAGAGAGCAAGGAAAGATGGAAGGTTTTAGTTTACTTTTGAGAGCTCGGTGATGGTTGAAGGTGTTGATTGTGGATAGAACTCGTTAAGGAAGGGAACACTTGCCTTCCACAACACGTTGCTAGTGCTTGCAAAAATCATTATCGATAAAATTAATGTTGAGTAATGGTTACACTCGTTCAATGTAACTCACGAGTGTAATCTTCTTTATCATTTAAATCAATAAATTCGATCAAATCAATCTATCTGAATCAAGATCCTGATCGGATCGAATCCAATCTGTAGATCCATCAGAACAAATCGATTCAAGACTATTATTAGGATTTTAGTTAAAAAGGATGCCGTCTATTAAAAACTAAATTGGAGGGTATCATATGGTAAAATGTTTATTACTAAAAAATTTTTCTAATAAATTATATATATATATATATATATATATATATCGACAGTAATTTGCATATAAGACGATAAAATTATTTACTGGGTATGAGACTGGAGCGAGGTATCCTCGTCCGTGTTCGTGTTGGCTCAGCGTTATATTCGCCATCCGTGTCATCGTTGAACCGCTCCCTACCCGTGCCACCGACACTCTCCCCACGAGTTCTCGTCCGTCAGATCTGCGTCATGCCCGCGTCGATCATCCTCCCATCATCGTCGACCGCCAGGGCCCCACGCGCATATCCCACCGTCATGTGATACCCCGATGACGGCAACCTGACCCCTTCACGTTCAACTCCGCCTGTCGGCGCTCCACGATACTTTTGTACCCAACGGAGTCCAACACGTGGCTGTCGATGGATAATCTCCACGTCGTGGACCCCAGCGCCGTTCACTAACAAGCCCGGGTTGGCTACCGAGCTGTAGTCGCCGAATGAAACGCCAGTACTTCAGCGCCACGTGTAAAACTTGTTTATATAATTTAAGAAAATTACGGCCGTTGGATCTGGAACGATCGGCTCACAGAGCCCACGGACGTCACCCTCCTATTGCTTGTCCGTCTTGCGAAAGGGCAGTGGTATATATAATCGCCTCCTCTCTCTCTATCGTTCCATTTTTTGATATATATCACGTCAAGAATCGTTAACTCCATCGCGTTCCCCACTCATATTTCCGTTCCGTTGTCTTATTCCGTTACAGTCGTCTTCTTGTTTTGCCTCTCTCGCTCTCCAACTCCTTCGCCTCGTTCTAAGTCTAACATGGTGCGAAGAATCGAATCGCTCTTCCATCTTCTTCTGATAGATTGCTTGATCAGTGTTGTTGCGTTTGGAATCGAATGCAGAGCAGGAAAGAACGGAACTATGAATCCGGCAGCGGCAACAAGCGCAAGCGGGGCCGGTGGGCGAACAGGACGAGCAGCATCAAGAAGAAGAGGAGAGGAATGGGGCACAGCTCGACGGTGCGCTCGGACCGCTGCGTCACCTGCACCACCTTCAACATTCTTGCGCCCATCTATAAGCGGATCAGTGAGGAGGTGAGACGGGATGCCTCGGCTTGGGAATTTCTTTCGGGCGTGCGATCTCTGTCCCTTGGGGTTTTCTGAGTGATTGTGGGTGACAGGATCAGAGTTGCAGGGAGAGTCAATACAGAGCGTATTGGTTGACCCGGAACAAAAGGATAATCGACAAGCTATTGGGCGATCGTTCCTCTATCATTTGCCTTCAGGTGAGATCAATGCCGTTCGATTTAAGAACAGAATCAATTGTTCGACGAGGGATTTTGTGAATCTGATCGGGTTGGCGTGAATTGGTTTAGGAGGTTTGGTTGGGGAACGACGAGCTCGTCAATATGTATGAGAAGCAGCTGGGGGACGCCGGCTATGTCAGCTTCAAGCTTGCCCGGACGAACAATCGCGGCGATGGTATGTATTGCTTCGGTGAAATTTGGTTCAATTTATTGTGGAAAAGGACGTTTTGCTTCTTTAGATTTGCTTGCCGAAAGATGAGTTGATTGAAGGCAGTGATACGGGTAGTTTCTTGCTTTCTGCGGCTTTGGGTCTCCTTTTTTCATAAGAAAGGAGACCTAATTGCTTTATTCATTATTATTCCTACCTGTAATATAGTGGGTTGATGATACAATTGAAAATGATAGAGTTTATTTATTATGGTGATTGGAATTTTCTAACTTTATCATCCTAAAGTTCTACATTTGCCTTTTTAAGTTTCTTGACAATTATTGTGGTATATTCTTCCAACAATCATAAAATGACAGTAATGTAGCCTTTTATATTAATTAATTCACTTTTACCTTCTTCAAAAACAAAACAGTTTAATTTGGTAGATTTACTGACCAGCAGAGCTGATTCTCTCTCTCCTTGTTAAATATTCTCTGCTTTAAAAAAGATGAAAAATGTCTTTGTTTCTGGATATATCTTGATTTATATTCATTAAGGCTAGGATGTCCTACAGCTTGGAAACAATGAAACTTCACTGATCTTATGGTAATCACGGTCCAAACTAATATTAGTTGTAGAATATTTTAGTTTGACCTCTCTTTGATGTGAGCAAATAAGAACATGATATCAATAAAATCAGACAAACTCAAAAGTAACACACATGATTTATGTTGTTTAGAATCTTTTGCCTCCATACATGTAGAGAAAAGTCAAAAAAATTCCAAGAATAACAAAAAATACAAGAAAGAGAACCCTGTTAGGACAAGTCCTAGCCCAAGACAATTTTTCATGCCCTTTCAAGATTTTTTTTATTTAACGTCTCTAAATATATATAGAGTATCCTCAGAGTACTTAATAGGTCTTTACAAATTAATCAATCATTGGTTTTCAGAAGATATCTTTTTCTTAATGCAGAAGTTTTCTCCAAATTTGAATCTCTTCAACTTTTCTTGAATTAAGGACTTCAGAAAATACTTGTGAATCCCAACATTTTCCTCATTCATTATATTTATCAACTTAGACTGTTCATTAACGAGAAAAAAACATATATTTGGTCACTTGCTCATGCTTTTGACAATAGAAATCTTATTTAGATAGCCTCCTGACCAAGTGCATCAGAGGATAAAAAAAGAAAGCACCATAGAATGTGCAATATATGAACAATATGTTGCAGAGTCTTGCCTCCTGCCTTCATTGGCTGATTAGACGAGATGTATCTTTTTTGTATGTGCAGGTCTCCTCACTGCTGTTCACAGGGACTACTTCAGGATTCTAAACCATCGGGAATTGCTCTTCAATGACTTTGGAGATCGTGTTGCTCAGCTCTTAGATGTGGAATCGGTTGTTCCTTTCTGGCATGGGCAAAACAGCAGCATTCGGCAACAATTGCTCATTGTGAATACCCATCTGTTATTCCCTCATGATTCTACCCTGTGTATAGTTCGTTTGCAACAGGTAGATTTTCTCTTTCTTGGCATTTGTTCTCTCCCTTTTTTGTCTGTATGACAACCTTCTTATAGAGTTATCACTGCCAGGTATACAAGATCCTTCAGTATATAGAAACATACCAGAAAGAGCATAATCTTGAACCAATGCCTGTCATACTATGTGGGTGAGTACCACACACGCATACATCTACTACTCTCGAATAACATGAATTTTGCTTATCTTCTGTTCTACTTTCCAGAGATTGGAATGGAAGCAAACGTGGGCATGTTTACAAGTTTCTTCGGTCCCAAGGGTTTATATCATCATATGATACCGTTCATCAGTACACCGATAGTGATGCTGATGCCCACAAGGTGGTGGTCTTTTTTCTATTACTCTTGCAACGCTCTCGTTGCAAGACATTGTTAACTTCTTACTCATTGGCTGACATTCACTCTGTGTTTGCTGCTTTTTGCTTGCAGTGGATTAGCCACCGCAATCATCGTGGGAACATCTGCGGAGTTGATTTCATATGGCTTCTTAATCCAAATAAGCAAAGGAAACCACTGAGAACTAGCTGGAACGAAGCAGTATTTGGCATTATTAAGGTGAATACTTCTTGTTATACATCCTTTCACTCACTGAGAAATTGTTCCTGCAACATATAATATATACTCTTCTTAGGAGGTAAAGAAACTGCAGATGAGGAACTGATATTTCAGCTTAACCTATGGCCGTAGGAAGAGCTTTTTCATAATTCAGTGACACGAATTGTTCCTCTGTCTTGAACATACTATGATAAAGTTATATTACATTTTTTTTCCCTGGAGGGAAATATGTTAATATATAAATACTGAAATCATAGGCCGCTAGTTGTTCCGCAATTCTTTTACAGGACTTGAAATCATTTTAATGCTCGACACATGTATAACTCAAATTTCACCTTAATTGTTTTCAAATTTTGTCTGCTTGAAGCTGACTTGAAATGTTTCTTGTTATAGTATCTTTTGCGAGCAGCTTCTCTTACAGAGACCAGTGCATTTGCGTTCCTTAAAATTGACAGTCCCGGCGATTACATTACCTACTCAGGTTTCTGTCAGGCACTCTATCAGGTACCGAGTGCTTCTCATTGAATTTGATATATTCCAAACCATGAAGAATTTAACACCTCAAACTGATGCAGCTAGGTTTGTCTGGTCATCCTGATGGCCTTAGTTCTGAAGACACAAAAGTTCTATGGGTTCAATCTGATACTGATGGAAATGGTGTTGTGGACTACGTAGAATTTCTGGTATGCTCCCAAGCCATTGACGTCTATTTTATGGTTGCAAACTGCTCTTCTGATTACTACTCTACTGAGTCCCCTCGACCGCGTCATCAAACTAGTTCGATCAACACTTTACCATTTTTTAACCTTTGCTGACCTCAAGGAAATGAAATTTCTACCACTTGCTATTGGCTTTCTAAGACGTTGGACCTGCCTTTCCACTGAAACTTACTTGATGAACTGCTCCTGCAGCAGCGAATATGGAATCCGAAATGTTCGGAGCAACCTGAGGAGAAAACAGTATCTGGAACCAAGGCATCACCGATAACAGGTGGAGAGACACAACAGCAGCAGCAGGCCTTTGGTTTCGACGTGAAGGACGCAGTCCTCTTCCCTCCAGAAGTCGAGAGAGGGATGTGGCCGGAAAACTATTCTCTCTCCGACCATGCCCCGCTGACCGTCGTGTTTTCCCCTGTAAAGATGCCTTGTGGCGGGCCAGTTTGCTAATCCCTGATCGGGAGTGCGACTACATCCGGAAGCAGTGCCTCCTCAATATAAATCAAAGCTTGCAGAACTGGAAGAAGGAAAATCTCTGATCATATACAGCTCAAACAAACACAAGGTAAAGATATGAACATGAGATGGCAAATGTCCAACGAGCCTTGCCACTCTCCTGAGAATTTTGTTTTTTCTTTTCTGTCACCTGTAATGAATAAGTTATCATTCTCTATGTGATGACATGGCCTCCGCAATTATATTATGCGATAGTTTTGCCTCTTTTTCTGTCAATTGTCCGACAAATTTCCTATATGTATCATTTTAAATCCACTTGTATATTTACAATTGTAAGTGTTGTCATATTTATCATTTTAAATACAATTTAGTGTATATAATATATATATATATATCATTATAAAATGTATTTTAAGGTCTTAGTTGGTCACACCTGAGTGCAGAAAGCGTTAAAAACATCCCACGCTTTGCCCCCGCCCAGCGACAATGGGTAGTAGGGCCCACTCGCCCATGGCTTGGAGCTAGTGGGGCCCCTCCTCACTCCCTTCGGTGTACGTCAACTCGGACAAAAGCATAGCACCTGCATCATCCCTTCTCTTTGTTATCCTCGACTTAAGATTTGTAGCATTCTACAACGAATTGTGTAATTGAATTCGACACAAGTGACTGCACTTTCTGAGCCGATTGATCTCAAGGAACGCACAGTTCTTGGCATGCTGGTTTGAGCGTGATAAATCAATCCTCTGCAATCATCAGTGGATGAGCCCCAGCAAACATGAGTTCGGATTCAGAGATGAAAGGGTGACACATCAAAAGAGGATTTAGCAGCGAAACTGATGAACAACAGAATAAAGGATTCTGAGATAATGGCTACAACAATGTATCAAAATCTAATAAGTAAGAAGAGGAAATCTTACGTCTACTAATTCTACGCCCACCGATCTCGATTGATGATGTACGTGACAGATCATCTTTGAAATTAGAGAACTCGAATGAGCCGACCAGCCATTCAATGAATCAATATATCATAATTTTTACATGATTCAGCACTTATTTGTCTTTTAATACTTGACTTGTCCTCCGAAAACCAGCATGCAATGTGCAAAGCAAGCAATCATACTATATTATAAAATAGGATCCGAATTCAGGACCGTCCTCACAGGTCCTCCTCCTCAGCTCAGCAACACGATTGACGCTCGCTATCACCCTCCCGGAAGATGTGAGAAGCTTAAATCCAAGAAAAATCCTCGGCCAAAAATAGGTGCAGCGGGAGGCCAGCATTCATGATCTCAGCTGCCCAAGGAAACCTCTTATCAGAAGAAACAATTCATTCGCTTCCAATGACTCCCCTTGTGATCATCGTAAAATAAGCACAAGGGTAACCTCTTTCGAGTATATGGTGCCGAGAATCAGAATCAAAAAACGAGAGGAGACAAAATCTAAACACCAATGAAAGAATCAAAATAATTTAAAATAAAAAACTTTATTAAAAAAATGATTACAAACCCTCAACCACTACTCTATCTTCCATCTGTTGCTCCTCCCTCAATTACTCATCCCTTAATCTGACTTAGTATCTTATAAGGGGAGACATATTAGAATTCATGGTAGTCTTATCTAGAGTAGGTATTTTAAATCAATAGAACTCTTATCTAAAGAGCTTCAAATTATTTAAATCATTAATATTATCTTAGCACACCCCTATAATGTCACAAGTTTCTTTTTTCAAAATAAAAAATTCTCCTATGATAAAGGTTAATCTCTTTTATTATAGTATCTTAATTTGTTATGCTTCAAGCATCTCCGATAAACCGAGCTAATTGGAAGTGATAATTGTAGGCTTATCAGAAACTATTACTTGAGTGTTCACTAGATCTATCAATTTATCTTTCTAAAAAAATATAAATTCTTCAATCTCTCTGAATCAATTTTTTGTTTTGCTTCTTTTTTTAAATTTATGAGTTCTTCAATTTGAGCAAACTGATATTTTTTTCAGAATTTTTAATCATACCTTTCTTGTAGTATCTTCTTCTGAAAAATTTCAATTTGACATTGAAGTTGCAGAGCATATATTATCCATATTTAAGTCTAACTCAATACTAGCATTAAATTTTAACTAAATATTAATTCTAAAAAAAATTAAGATGCTAATTAAAGACTATATTATACAACTCATCGTCATCATCTAGTGCTATAATATCATCATCTTCATAGTAAAACTAACATCAATTTCTGAACTAAACTTGAAAAGGTCAAAAAAATTATTTTAATATAGTCATATCATGATCTGTCTCGACAAGCAATGAACCATTTAAGCTTATCATCATACTCTACTTTGATAGTAAAATCCCATTTGTTTGGTGCATTATTAATAAATTGACATGTAAAAAATAAATTTTCAGATTTATCATCTCCCCCTACAAAATTAGCTAGCAAAATCTTTCAATGTGATCATATTTTTTGTCTGATCATTCGGTTCATAGTTCCTCTGATTATTTGATGTATCTCTTGCACCACAACTACAACATCATTCTTTTATTTTTTTTAACTTCACTATTTTTTTATTTTTTTGAAAATATTTAATTTATTTTACATTTATATATGTTGTGTAAGTATCTCAAGATCTATTCAGTCTAATCTCATGTGATCATAAAGAATCAAATAATTCACAAACATGTAACTTAGATAGACCTATTGATTCTACATGATCTATTAGAGAGACTTCTTGAAATATTTTTAATATTTTATCATAAATTAAATTCTCATCCGATTTACTATCTTCATAACTCATGAAAAATAAACTTCACTTCTATTCATAAATAATTTTTTAAATTTTCTTAAAAGAGTTTTGAGATCAATACCTTAGAGATGTGATGATACTCTTATTCTAAGATCTCCTAAGCCTCCTTAGAATTTGTTGCAGTAGAAATTTGAAAAAAAAAATATATATATAATCTCATCAACTAATTATCAAAGGGAATAATGGACATGCAAATTATTTTTTTTAATCTTCTTTGATGGCTCTGACTATATCATAGTCTTGTCATCGAAACCAAATTTTTATTTTCGCACTCCATGTCACATAATTATTTTCTCTATAAATTAGGATCGACAATAACAAATAAAAAATATTGTGGCTATGGTGCCACTTATCGAGAACTAGGATCGAAAATGAGAAAATAAAATAATGAAAAAAAATTGAAAATTAGAAAAATATTATTTCTTCCTCAATCTGATTTACCTACCTCACAAGGGAAGATCACACTCCTATTTATAGTCTAGACTCATGACTCATATACATATTAATCTTATTAGAGAAAGTATCATAAATCAATAAAATTTTTTGTCTATGATAAGTTCACCCACCAACTGCCAAAGAAGTGAGAGAGTGCTTTGGGTATCTCTGGATTCATTGAATGCCTCCCAACAAAGCCGACTCAGCACATGCTTGTGATTGTCCCACGCGCAATTATTGCATGGGCGGAAGTTAGCACTGCAATGTCACATAGTAGCACAAGAGAGAAGGACACATGAGACCTGTTTTCTTCTTTGTAACCCTACCTACGTGAATCCAATGACAGTAGCATACATACAGTTATATTGTAATAGAGCAACCTTACTATATTTTCTTTGAGAGCTCGATGAAGATAATGACACAAACAAAAGCAGATCCCGTACGATCTGCAGACTGCAATGGAGCAGCACCCTATCTCTTCCGCTGTCTTATTTATTGGCATCATTACCCAGGTAGCAAAACCCACATGATTCTGCAGTGAACGCCACCACGGCTCATGATGGTTACCGAGCAGTACCCACCCTCGACACCGGCTTGCATATAAATCTTGTTATCATTCGAGTAGGCAGGCTGTTCGCAACATGACAGGTGCGCAGGCAATGGGAAACGGAGGCATTGGGAGTGCGAGAGAGGAGCGGAGGAGGAGGACGGCTGGGAGATGCTCCACCATGAACATTAGCTTCTCGGCGAGGCTGCCCGGCGACGTGCGCGGCGACCTGAGGGAGAGCATTTGCGCGGTGAAGTACTCGGTCGACCCTTTTGCCGACTTCAGGAAGTCGATACTCGAGATGATAAGAGACGGCGGCGTCAGGGACTGGGAGGAGATGGAAGAGCTGGTCTATTGCTACGTGGTGCTCAATCCGTCGGACCTCCACTGCTTCATTGCGGAGGCGTTCCTCAGCGTGTGTTCTCTTGCTAGATAAGAGAAGTGTGGTCGTCTTCGATTCCCAATGGGGAAGATCAGATGATGTGGATCAATAATGATGCTTACATGTCTGCTTCTGCTATCTATCTGGATGCCATCATAGATTGCTGATGTCCATATTCCAATGACCGAGGGCAGTAGATTTCCCGGGGAGCAGTAGGAGACTGGGAAATAGTGGCCAATTTGTTCTGCATTCAAGAATGGGACACACTTCGATAGATGCATCACCAACATGATTGGGACACTCCGTCTTCATCAACTCGCCTGGAACCTTATTGGCCACCAAAATTCCTTTGCTCTCTCTATCCTCTTTCTTTCCACACACACACATACACACACACACACACAAATATATATATATATATATATATATATATATATATATATATATATATATATATATGAAACCATATTTTCAACTATTACTACTGTGGTGTGTGCATCGATCGTGTCTCCGTTGCACTGAAAGATATTAAGTTATATGAAATAGAAGAGAAATAAAGATTGAAAAGTTAGGCCAGGTTATTAGATCTAATACAAACAGTCTAAACTTTAGAGCTGACCACGCATGATCCATGTCCGGTACAGATCATTTGGACGGACAACAGAGCATGCATTTGGACTACTAACAAAATGCGAGAAAAATATCCAATTTTTTAAAATTAAATATCACAAGATAAGAAATCCTAAATTTTGGCTTCCATTGCTCAGGCCATTCGTAAAAGCCACCGTCTACACGTCTTCCTTGTTCTCTCATTTTTACCAATAGATGGAACTCAAGACGATCACTTAGGCACAGCAAAGAGGACGAAAGATCACATACCATGCCATGGTGCTTGAACTAAGAGGGTAGAATCTAAGAAGAAAATATATTGTTGGCTCCAATATTTAGTAGTATGAAAGTGTATTAACTAATATCTTCCTGTTCTTATTCATCAGAACTCTCTGATGATTCATGCTCCTGACCAACCACAGCAGCAGGTTCCTGCATAAGGGAAGGAAAGATGTCCAGTAAGCATTTGAAAGAATGTTAATGAAGGATTATTTAACAATTAAGGGAGAAAACAGCTTAAAGGGAAAAGAAAAATGGAGAGCATAAGTTATCGGTTCGTGTTCATACTGCCATTTTGTCCCAGTCCTTCAACTTCGAACTTGTAAGCATGTAACTGTCACGTAATGGAGCCCACCCGGTCACGTTGCTTTTTTCTTCCTTCCTAGAATTAGAGACCTGCATAAACCACGAAGTTAATGTTCTACACAGGACAAAATAACTTATCAGGAAAGAGAAATGGAGAGTCTAGGAAGTTACAAGTAACCAATGGTTATAAGCATGGCTCTTCAACCCAAGAGAGATCAAAACCCAAAGAAGGATCAAAAGAAGCATGTTTATTTGCTCTCAGAATCATCAAACTATTTTCAGTAAAGCAAACCTATAATAGAGGTACCAATTTCCCAAAAGCACCAGAGCTAGTTGGATTAACAGTCTTCTAAGTGAAGCTTATATATGAAGCACCGGCTTATGGTCACATTAGCAGTCCTTAAAGTGCAGTTTACAAATGAAGAACTGAGTAATAGTTGGGTCAGCAGTCATTAAGGTGAAGCTTACAAATGAAGCACTAACTATACCAGACTGTCATGACCTTAGCTGGAATTGCCTAAGGCGTGCGGCACCCTTGCGGCCAAAGACGCGAACTTAGCTTGCGTTGCCTAAGTCGCGAGTCACCCTTGTGGCAAAGACGCGAACTTAGCTTGTGTTGTCTAAGTCGCGCTTCGCCCTTGCGATCTTGCTCCGCAAGGATCAGCCCACTTTGTAACCTCTCGCAGGTCCCGAAGGACCTGTAAAAGAGAAAGAGAGTTAGATCAAAAGAACGAGCAACGGACAAGTCCCGAAGTCTCGCGAAAAGGAAAGCTTTACAAGCAATTCGTCGAACACCTTGTGTGCACAAGAGAAAAGAGGGAGAGGGAGAAAAACAAGGCTTTCAAGGATGAACGAACAGCTGCAAGCCCACAAACAGCCGCTCACCTGGTCCCGGGCGCAAAACCAAGTTCCCGTAAAGGTCACGTGCGAACTTGCGAAAGAGTGTTCAACGCCCGGTATATAACTGAAGCCCCATCCAGCCATGTGCCACCCGGGGGGTTCCTGGGGTCTGAGCTGGCTGACATTTTGGTGAGCGGAGGCAGCTCTCCGCTCACCTCCCGCGGCACGCGAAAACGGAGCCGTTTTGGGCTGTTTTGCTCGGTTCGGTGAACGGTCGCTTTGCAACGCTGCAGCTTGTTCGAACTTACATATTTACAAGCAAAATGACCCAAAACCATAAGAAAACATGCTGCCAAGCAGCTGTACATGCGGGTGTGAGCGACGAACGGTTCGTTGAACGGAGTTGTTGCGGGTGCGCGACGACCGTTCGTGACATTCTCCCCCACTTAAACTGTCGACGCCCTCGTCGACGCTTGTTGGTAGTTGGTGATGACTTCTTCTTCATGTCGCAGGGCGTCTTCAAGCTCCCAACTGGCTTCAGTTCGGGGAAGCTTTCGCCACTTCACCAAGTACTCTGTCTGCTCCGCTCCGTTGGGTAGCTTTATCCTGCGATCCGCCAGAATGGTTTCCACTCGCTTGTCGTAGGAGGCTGTGATGGGAGGTAGCCGAGTTGGAACACTTCGAGAAGCATCTTGCGGATCCGAATGGTAGGCCTTCAGGTTGCTAGCGTGAAGAACGTTGTGAATTTTGAACCACGCCGGCAGCTGCAACTTGTAAGAAACATTGCCTACCCTGCTGATAATTGGGAAGGGCCCTTCATACTTACGCACCAATCCTTTGTGGACTCTTTTCCTGAAGAATTGGAGTGATGCTGGTTGGAGCTTTACCAACACCAAATCGCCAACTTTGAACTCCTGTGGTCGCCTTCCCAAGTCTGCCCACTTCTTCATCCGTTTTGTCGCCTTCTCCAAGTAAGCCCGCGCAATATCGGCATTTCGATGCCACTCCTTTGCGAAATGGTAGGCTGATGGACTACTCCCAGTATACCCAATTGCCATAGTGTGCGGAGTCAACGGTTGTTGTCCTGTGATAATTTCGAAGGGGCTCTTGTTGGATGCAGAGCTCCGCTGCAAGTTGTAGGAGAATTGGGCGATGTCCAACAACTTCACCCAATCTCGTTGATTGGCACTCACGTAGTGCCGGAGATACTGCTCTAAGAGCGAATTTATTCTTTCAGTCTGACCATCCGTCTGGGGGTGGAGGCTTGTAGAGAAGTATAACTTTGACCCCAACAATTTGAATAGCTCGGTCCAGAATCGTCCCAGGAACCGAGCGTCTCGATCACTAACGATATTGTGTGGGACTCCCCAATACTTCACTACACCCTTCATCATCAGTCTGGCCGCCTCTTCAGCTGAACAGTGTAGGGGAGCAGCAATGAAAGTTGCATACTTTGAAAACCGATCGACCACCACAAGTATCGATCCAAGTCCCCCTACAGGTGGCAAGCTTGATATGAAGTCTAAGGAAATGCTCTCCCATGGCCTTTCTGGTACGGGCAACGGCTCCAAAAGTCCCACCGGCTTCCGCTGCTCCACCTTGTCTTGTTGGCAAGTAAGGCATGTTCGAACATACTCCTCCACATCAATCCCCATCTTTGGCCAGTAGAAGGCCCTCTCCACGAGAGCCAACGTTCTGTGAATGCCGGGATGTCCAGCCCAAAGGGAATCGTGACACTCTTTTAAGAGTTCACGCCTTAAATTGTCCACTCGGGGAACATAAACCCTATTCCCTTTTGTGTAAACAAGTCCCTCCTGGACCCAAAATCGTCGTGCCTTGCCTTCTTTGATGAGCTGCATCAGGATAACTGCCTAGGGATCACTATACAGTCCATCTCTGATTCGGGAAAGGAAGTTGGAGTGTAACTGACTTGTTTGGCCTCTGCCCTCCAGTTGTGCAGCATTCACGCATTCCACTTTCCGACTCAGCGCATCGGCCACGACATTCGCCTTCCCGGGCTTGTATTCCATTGCCATATCAAATTCAGCCAGGAAGTCCTGCCACCGTGCTTGCTTTGGGGAGAGCTTCTTCTGAGTTTGGAAATAACTCAGGGCGATGTTGTCTGTCCTCAGCACAAATCGCGACCCGAGAAGGTAGTGTCGCCAAACTCGTAGACAGTGGATCACTGCTATCATCTCCTTCTCATGCACTGGATACCGCCTCTCAGTCTCGTTGAGTTTGCGGCTCTCGTAGGCCACCGGATGACCTTCCTGCATGAGTACTCCAATAGCAAAGTCCGAAGCATCTGTGTGGACTTCAAAGGGCTCTCCATAGTTTGGCAATTTGAGCACTGGTTCCTCTAGGACAACAGCCTTCAGGTCTTGAAATGCTATCTCACATTTGTCCGACCACTTCCAAGGCTGCTCCTTCTTCAGCAACTCCGTTAGTGGGGTTGCCCGCTTCGAATATTCGGCAATGAAGCGTCGATAGTAGTTGACGAAACCAAGGAAGGATCTCAACTCTGGCACCTTCTTTGGAGTTCGCCATTCCGCAACTGCTTGCACCTTCGACTTGTCCATCCGAATGGAGCCATCACCGATTCGATGCCCCAAGAATAGGATCTCAGTTTGAGCAAAGTAGCATTTCTCCCTTTTTACGAACAACGTGTTCTCCCTGAGAACCTTGAAAATCGTCCGAAGGTGCTTGACATGCTCCTCGAGCGTTTGGCTGTAGACGATGATATCGTCTAAGTAGACGACCACGAACTTATCCAAATACTCCTTGAATAGCTGGTTCATGAGAGTACAGAATGTGGCCGGAGCGTTGGTTAAGCCAAAAGGCATCACCAAGAACTCAAACGCTCCATATCTGGTCACACAAGTAGTCTTTGCTTCGTCGCCTTCAGCAATGCGCACCTGCCAATATCCCGACCGAAGGTCGAGTTTTGAGAAATACTTCGCCTTGCCCAATTGATCGAACAAGTCCGCAATGAGCGGGATGGGATACTTGTTCTTCACTGTTACTTTGTTGAGGGCTCGGTAGTCGACGCATAATCGGAGGCTCCCATCTTGTTTCTTCTGAAAGAGAACTGGAGCTCCGAAAGGTGCTTTTGAGCTGCGGATGAGACCACCGCTTAGCAGTTCACCTAACTGCTTCCTGAGTTCTGCCAACTCTGGTGGGGGCATGCGGTAGGGTGGTCTCGCTGGAGGCTTGACTCCTGGCTCCAGCTCGATACTGTGATCCACGCCTCTGCGTGGTGGGAGAGTCTTCGGCAACTCGGGTGGCATAACGTCTTTGAACTCCTTCAGGACGTTCGCCACCACAGCAGGTTCTTGAATGGCCTCTTCGTTGAGTGGCTCTAGCTTTATAGCAGCCACGAATGTCAGTTCGCCTTTTCGCACCCCTTTCTTCAATTGTAATGCCGAAATGTGTTGGGGCTCTTTGGTTCCTCTCCGAGAGACGGGAACCACGCAGGGGTCATCGCCTCCCATCATACATAGGGAGTTCAAGAACGGCATCGGCACCAACTTCGCCGCATACATAAACTCCATTCCAAGAATCACTTGGAAGTCGTCCAGTGGCACGGCCATCATGTTGGTGTTTCCGCTCCAAGTCCCGATTTTGATAGGAACACCCTTCGCCAACTCGGAGATTCGCCTGGCCTCCGAGTTCACCGCCTTCATTCGGCTTGGGCTCTTCTCCAAGGTCAACCCAAGTCGTTGTGCTTCACGATCGGCTATGAAGTTGTGGGTAGCGCCCGTATCCACCATTGCACGGGTCGTTTGGCCATTTAGCTTAATGTCCACATACATTAGCTCGCTGCTTCCTGCTTTTTGTGCCTTCGTCTTCATGTTCTCCCCCACTTGACCCCGCATAGCGTTCAACAGACGCATTGCTCTCATTCGGGGTCCTTGCGACTCCTCATCGTCGCTGTTGAATTCTGAACTGTTCGAACTAAGAGCAACAGCTTTGCCCTTGTCCGATCGGGGAGGGTGGATGGAAGCCGTCAAAGCGTTAAGTGCCTGCTTCTGTGGGCACTCCCTTACCATGTGCGGTCCTCCGCACAAGAAGCATCCTCCAGGTTTTGAGGCCTTGCCTTTCGGGTTCGGCCCTTTGTGGGAGCTCTTCTTCTGTTCGCCCCCGAGCTCCTTCCCTCGAGAATGTTTTGGAGGGCGATTGCTTGAAGATTGTTTCCTTCTCGCTGGGTCTTCAGAGGAAACGAAGTCGGTGAGCCTTTCTGCAGCTGCAATTGCCCCGACCACGTCGGTAACATTCCTTCGATTCAGCTCCTGCTGAGCCCATGGTTTCAAACCATCAAGGAAGCTGAACAACTTGTTCTTCTCGGACATGTCCTGTATGTCCAGCATCAGTGCAGAAAACTGCTTTACATAGTCTCGGATGGTGGTACTTTGGCGGAGTTGTCTCAACTTCCTTCTTGCGACGAACTCTGTGTTCTCCGGTAGGAACTGAGTTCTCAACTCCCGCTTCAAGTCTTCCCATGTGTCGACTCGACATCGACCTTGTTGGATCTCCTCCCAACGAGTTCGCCACCAAAGTTTCGCATCTCCATTCAGATACATTGTTGCTATGGAAACTTTGGTATCTTCAGAATCGGGCCTCGTAGCTCGGAAGTATTGCTCCATGTCGAACAGAAAGTTCTCGAGCTCCTTGGCATCTCTGGCCCCTCCGTATCCATGGGGCTCAGGTGCCCTCAAGTTTTGTGGCGGTGCAACGCGGGTGTTGCCTCCTCCCGCATTTAGCGTTCTTGTGAGCATAGTCACCTTTGCCGTGAGTTCCGCTACAACATCCTGTAGGTGCTGCACGGAGTCCTTGGTGTCATCGGACAGTCGGTCGACTAGGGCCTCGACCTTGTCGATCCTGGACTCCGCTTCCTCTTGCGAGCTCTCTACCCCAACAAGTCTTTGTTGGCCATGGTAGAGTTCCTCCATGCTCGCTTCCAGAACATCCAGGCGGGTTTTCGCCGTCGTGAGTCTCTCCTTATGACTCTTTTTCCCAGTTAGCGCACCAGATTGCGCTTCCTCCGCTCGCGGAGAGTTGCCAACTTCTCGCTCATCCTGTTCGCTGCCGCGATCCTCGTGAGCGGCTCCAACAGCATGAGAGCGAGTGTGCACATGCAGCCCACCTGCGGCTGCTTGGGGCAAGGGTCCGGCTTGCCCCGTCTTGCTTGATTCGCCACGATGCTTTGCCATGGCGAAGTTGCGAAGTTCGTTCGCTGTTCGATCGAAGAGCTTGCCCGCTCTGATACCACAATGTCACGACCTTAGCTGGAATTGCCTAAGGCGTGCGGCACCCTTGCGGCCAAAGACGCGAACTTAGCTTGCGTTGCCTAAGTCGCGAGTCACCCTTGTGGCAAAGACGCGAACTTAGCTTGCGTTGTCTAAGTCGCGCTTCGCCCTTGCGATCTTGCTCCGCAAGGATCAGCCCACTTTGTAACCTCTCGCAGGTCCCGAAGGACCTGTAAAAGAGAAAGAGAGTTAGATCGAAAGAACGAGCAACGGACAAGTCCCGAAGTCTCGCGAAAAGAAAAGCTTTACAAGCAATTCGTCGAACACCTTGTGTGCACAAGAGAAAAGAGGGAGAGGGAGAAAAACAAGGCTTTCAAGGATGAATGAACAGCTGCAAGCCCACAAACAGCCGCTCACCTGGTCCCGGGCGCAAAACCAAGTTCCCGTAAAGGTCACGTGCGAACTTGCGAAAGAGTGTTCAACGCCCGGTATATAACCGAAGCCCCATCCAGCCATGTGCCACCCGGGGGGTTCCTGGGGTCTGAGCTGGCTGACATTTTGGTGAGCGGAGGCAGCTCTCCGCTCACCTCCCGCGGCACGCGAAAACGGAGCCGTTTTGGGCTGTTTTGCTCGGTTCGGTGAACGGTCGCTTTGCAACGCTGCAGCTTGTTCGAACTTACATATTTACAAGCAAAATGACCCAAAACCATAAGAAAACATGCTGCCAAGCAGCTGTACATGCGGGTGTGAGCGACGAACGGTTCGTTGAACGGAGTTGTTGCGGGTGCGCGACGACCGTTCGTGACAAGACGTACACTTGTAACCAAACAAGACATTGCAGTTCTTCAATTTCCATAAAGTCTATGTTTATCTAAATCAGAAAAAAATTTGCTACCAATTTCAGTAAAAATAGGACCATGAGAACCTATGCATGTCACTTTCAAAAAAGGAAACTAAGAAAAACTATGAATTTTCATAAAACTTCCAATTTCATGATCAACTGTGTCAGTAAACATTATATAGATAACTTAAACAAGCAATACAAATAGCTACCAAATTATGCAGTGTTAAAAAATGCCTACTTCAAATAGCAGCTTTTTGAAAATGACAATGAGCGTGCAGGGAGATTGGGTTCAACCAAAACTAAGAAAAATTAAACCTAAATGTACTTAAGAAAGCCATTACGTTTTATGGATATCTACATAACCGAGTTATAATGAATAAACATGTATTAGTAAAATGGCATTCTAAGAATGGCAACTCATGTCTCTGAACCCGTCATTAAGATTATACATCCTGGATAAAAATCAGAAATTGGCAGATTTTTCATTAAATCGGACTTACACAATTCAACTGACCCAAATACGTTTCTTTTTTAATGATCACCAAATCCATCCTGGCAAAAGAGATGTTATTTACCTTTTTACATGTTAACTAGCACAAATATCACAGGCTGACCAGGTCGTTTCTGAGGCATGAAACACTAAAAAAATAAATATTTTTTTTGAATTCAAGAGGAAAGGATATAAAGTCCTTGGCAAATCTGAGGCTATTACATTGATGCAAGATAAGCAAAAAACAGGATCTATTCTAACCGAAGTTTCATGATGGTGGCAAAGATTAACCATATAACTAACAAAATAGAAAAAAGAAAATTAGGCATTACTACAGTGACCACAAGCACAAACAAAAAGTTAGAACAGCTGCATTCTAGTTAACTAAACAAGGGAAAAGAAAATGAACAAGCATGTGCATGTGCATGGCATGCATAAACTATATCATACAAGAATTGCATGACCAACAGTTATCACATACCTGTGTATTTGTGTTCTGCAGCTCTGAAAAGAAGGCTTGTTTCCTTCGTTTTGCCAACACTGTTGCAATCACAAGATACGGTGGTCATTATAGTCCAGAAGCCACAATATGAAAAATACCATAACAGTATCAATGCCTGAAAAACTTAAGTGGCTTGCTGATTATCACTGAAAAAAAAGCAATTCACAAATAACTGTTATGGAAACTACTTAGTCTACTGAATACATAAACCAGTATGAAGTACAGAAATTTCTCAAAGCAAATGACAATGTCACAAGATTTGTAACTCAAAATGGTCATTTTGCATCTAACAAATTAAATAAATCATGTACTGCTGTTTTAAGTTCAATACCATCAAAATTTCCTTGCATGTACATTTACCAAGCATAATGTCAAGCTGATGCTTCCTAGAAAAATCAGCTAATACCATTATGTAAACATACTGGACCAAAGAATTCACCTATTATACAATTGAGATAAAATTGAACAGTTTTTTGACTGGTCCTGATCAGTCAAGAGGAAAAGCAAGCAACTACAATTATCAAATTAGTTAAACAGAAAGTTACGAAGTAGGCTATAAAAGACAAAGGTCACAAAAATTGAAAAAGTGATAGATACGATCAGTATTTAATAAATTATAGAACATATAACAAAACATCAGACTAAAACAATAAACAAGAGACTTGTCGATATAGTCGAGTAACAAAGACTACAATATTCATTTAAGACAGGGTTTAACGAACCAAATTATGAAGAGACAAAAAGAATTGCAGGTTAAACCGGTCAGAAGAATTATGAAAAGAAACTATCAGACCAGTCGCCTCAGCTAAATGATCATTAACCCCAGTCTCCACATTATAGGTATAATCCTGTTTCCAAACTTGATGGCAATGCCACTAAACCACCCTTTGAAGAATACTTGACCACAGTTGCTATGTCACTCATTGACATCTATAACCAGACCCCTAAAAAACAAAGCTAATATCTACATACTTTCAACTGCACTGCATCAGTCTTAGGCAATGATTACATGCAACAAAACGATGATTAAAAAAAAAAAAGTTAAATACTTCATTTTAAATTACATTGTTACATTCCTTCTTTAGTAGTCTAGAGAAATGGGGCTTGTTCATCTATCATATTGCATTGAAAGTGTAAATACCATCACCCAATTATTACCCTATTATGCAGGGTCCCATTTCTAGAAAGTGCAAGGGTGAAGAAGCTAGGTGCTGGCTGTCATGCCAGTGGCAATTGATCACACCAGTTATTCACATGTAAACAAGAAAAATCGGCATGAGAGATGTGGCATGGTTAGAACTTACATGGAGATAGTATACTCCAATTTAATCAATAATTTCTTAAATGTCACTCTAGCATCTCCTTGTTTGCAGATATATTACCAGCTTCAACAAATTAATGCATTGTAAGACCGATCCAATTAAAGAAGAAAGAAAAATGACGGATCAAAAGCATTGTCTTAGATGTTTAAGACCTCCAAATTTCATGAATCTTCTAAACATGATGAGCCAAGCATCACTAGTGTTAGCTGCTATAAGCCTAACAGTCCAATTGCGATTCATAACCCAAAGGTCAGCATGATAAAAGTGTCTCCACCTTTTGATTCTATTACTAAACATAATGACATACTTTTGCATTTTCTAGAGGGGAAAAAGATAAAAACTTTAATTGTCAAGCATAGGATCAAAAAGCTTCAAGCAGCTAAGCACATCATATTTTACAAGAAAACAAAATAGCAACTAGTCATAGTTTCTATTACATATATTTCATCTTAAAAGGTGTGGATCCTAAAGACCCCAATCTTCTTCCAAATTTTTGTTTTTTTTTTGTGGCAAATCTTCTTCCAAAATTTGCCAAAATTTTGGCAATATCCTTGTAGATTAATATCACACCTTTTCTTGCAAGAATATCTGATTTTTTGGTTAAATCATTGTCCGAGATAAATTAATGCTTTATGAATCAAGGTATGCAATACCGTACCATACCATACCGGTGTTTCGAGGTTGGCTCGGTATGGTACGGTATCATGTACCAAGCGGTACAGTATTACTGTAGCACTATAGCACTGCTATATTGTTAATACTATAGCATTGTAGCACGTTAGTGGTCCACGTACTAGTATACCGTCGGACCGGTACGTACCGGGCGGTACCATTCGAAATTGCATACCATGTTATGAATATTACTGTCACTGTGTTAAACAAGAAAGATGAGAGATGATTATTCAATTCTTTATACTTTCTTTTGTTATGTTTTACAAAACAGATAAATGCCCAGTTAACAAGGCAGATATATAATATTTGAACTGAATAATCTTAATTGTGAGCAGAACACTCAACTCCATTTTTCAAGATTTCTGTGTGTCTTTAGCATACATTATTGTGACCTTACATCACCGAATAAAGAAAGTCAGGATATTTTACATTCAGTTATCATTCAAAAAGATAGTACTCCTTTTAGAATTTGTAATTTGGAACTCATCGAAGAAAATAGAGATAGAAATTATATGTCAACTAAAGAAATAGGGAACCTAAATAAAAAGTTGGTTGCAAAACCAGTTGCTTCCTTGTAACAAGGCAGTCTGTAGCTATTGCTAGAAGTTATCTTTTACAGTCAAAGTGGCCATATTGATGCAGCCCCATGCACTTCAAGTTTCTCCAATATCAACAGGTGTTGTGCTTGCAGGTAGTTAATGGTGTACATGTAACATAACAACCATCAGAAAGAAACAATGAAACAGGCACTTACATGGAGCCTGTATAATTGAAAAATAAATGTCACTCATTAACAGCCATTTAATTGGACTGTAGCATGTCCTGCTCATGATTGCTAAGACATCAATTTAATTAATTGAATACAACCATCATGGTGCTAAAAATGTGAGGATTTTTAGATTGTAGCACTTAAAGTTTTTTACCCACTCCCACACCCCACCCCCACAAAAAAACAAAAGCAGGACAAACATATTTCAACCTACTTCTGCATCCTGATATAGAAGAAGCAGAGACCAGAAGCAGACAGTTCTGTATGTGTCATTAGAAACTACCTTATAAGCCACACCAATCTTCTAACTTCAGTGAACTACTTCATGTTATTATTTGGCAATTTAATATACAACTGCAACTGCAAAATATTTATTGCATTATAAACTTCTATTTTTAACAAAATCCATTAAAAATTTAAACAAGAATTAAAGATACTATATCACTGATTTTTATTCAAGTAGCATGCTATTGTATATATTTTGGTGTAAAATTTAGCATTTGCTACAAAGAAAGCAAAAATCAATGAGAAATGAAGATATCTTATAAATCAACTTCAGTTCTTGACTAAGAAATAAATTATCTTCTCCAAGTATTCTTTACTATGGATGTATAATTATTCTAATAAGGCACGGTACATTCAACTAATGCAACTGAAAACAAAACAAAGGAAGCTTAAGCTCTAAGCTAACAGCTTGGAAGCTGGGTAAATATCAAACTCAGCAACCTTGTCTGAACACAACCAAATATGATACCTACAAAGTGGATAAAAGAAAAGAAACAAGTAACAATTTTAGATTCCACACCCTTTGTATCTTTAGATTTTGAAGGATTCAAGCCAATTTGAGCGTTTTGTGCCTTACTGACCTGCACCAAGGATTTAAATGTTAACAGAAAAAAGTAATAGTTCAGCTCAAGAAACATAACCTGCAACACAAAACAAAAAGGCAAGTTCATTCGCTTACCGCATTGAATAGCTTCACAACTGAAACGGATCCAGAATCAAGCATGCAAGATGAGGAATTTAGTTAAGAATCAAAGAGTAACTAAAAGAACAACACAAGGCACCATCCGGGCATAATAGATACACTACCTCCTTTTGTCGCAACGCCAATAAGAAACTTCTCCTTTGCATCCAAGAAATTAGCAGGATTTATATGCCCATTCTCTGCTGCCTATATTACATACATCAAATGAAAACTTCAAACAACATGAAAACTTCAACTAATACAAATACCTAAATTACCAATTCCTAGTTAAGGTAGAGCGAAGAGGACAAGCAACAGAGTGAAAAGAAGCTAGCTAACTAATAGTACCCACCAGCTGCTTCTCCTTCTTCGTCTCCCCCTTCTTCTTATGCTCTGCATCGTCTTCTGCAAGCTTCTCCGCTACGAGTTTCTTGTGTGCAGATAGTATTGGCCCCTAAGAACACGATCACCAAAAAATCAAGAAAAGACAAATCACCTTTTGTAGAACCCATTCAAATTCCTCGAAAAGAAGGCTCACAAGGGGATCGTCCGGGAGATGTTTCTTCATAATCTTCATAAAGGCAACCCTGAAAGCCCTGCAACCCCCCACGAACCTGGTAATCCCGTGCTGAGCTCCCCGCCCGTCCTCCTCATCATCACCTTCTGAGCCTCCGCTCCCATCATCTCTAACATCGAAATCCTCCTCGTCGCCGCTGGACGGCTCCTCTTCGCGCTCTACGTCACCATCGTCCTCCTCGTCGGAGTGGTACTCCCTGGCCCTCTTCCGGAAGAGCTTCTTCATCTTCTTACTAGGTTGCCGGGGCTTGGCCGCGGCCATGGGCGACGCCTTCTGCTTGACCCTCTTGCTCGGGTTCTTGCTCTGCTTGTGCTTCGGCTTCCGCTTTCTGGAGGCCGGAGCGGCGGCGGCCTCGAGGGTTTGGAGCTCTGCCGCCATGCCCGACGAGGTCTGCCGACCCAAAGAAGGCGGCGAAAGATGGTATGGTAGGATTGATCGGGTCGAAGAGGCACAGATCCGTTAATGTAAGCATGTCCGGTCGTCTTAGGCTCCATCGATTCATAGACTAACGGGCCCAAATTACATCTATTTACCGAGCCCAAATACTGTTGATCGCAGTTACCTGCGACAACGAGTTGAGATTTGATCAAATATGGTTCGGGTAATCTTGAACCCGACCCGATTCATGGGTCCGCCGAGACTTCGTTCAACCATCCATCACCATCCAATGGCTCGCTTCATGAATCAACGGCCACGATCTTAACCTATCGAAACCCTAGTTCTCCCTTTCACGTATAAAGAAACTACGGTTTCTCGTCTCCTTGACCATTCGTCTCCACGTATTCTCGAGTGAGGCGGCCAGCGAGAGGAGCGCGATCTCTTCAAATCGCCAGCGGAGATGAAGACGATCCTCTCGTCGCAGACGATGGACATCCCCGAGGGAGTCACGGTGAAGGTGAATGCCAAGATCGTCGAGGTGGAGGGCCCGCGCGGCAAGCTCACCCGTGACTTCAAGCACCTCAACCTCGACTTCGAGCTCATCGAGGGCGGGAAGAAGCTGAAGGTGGACGCTTGGTTCGGCTCGCGGAAAACCACCGCCGCCATCCGCACCTCCATCAGCCACGTCCAGAACCTGATCAGCGGCGTCACCAAGGGGTACCGCTACAAGATGCGTTTAGTCTACGCCCACTTTCCCATCAATGCCTCCATAACCAACAGCAACACCTGCATCGAGATCAGGAACTTCCTCGGCGAGAAAAAGGTCCAATCTTGTTTGGTCTTACCTTGTCTGTTTCGTTCATGTTTGGTTGCCTGTGTTATCGCTAGTCTCATGTTAAGTCGTTACTACATTTTTTTATGAATTAACTGCCAATGCTGGGTGATTTCATGGAGATTTTCTTTGATAAATTTTGAAGGTTTTCGGCCTTTTTTGGTCATAAAAGCTGTCGGTCATTAACGTATCTTTTGGCTTTTTTTTGGATGGATTGTGGCAAAGAAGGGTTATATTGTTCTTTATTCTTAAACTAGTTGTGCTAAGCGAAAAAATTTAAAGTTCTCGATGTAATCACTAACCTTTTGTAAATTCCTATGGATGTCACTTTTGTGTCCTATGTCGGTTAATATGCTTAATAGTTTTGGATTCGTCAACATGTACAAAAGCATGAAGCATTGTAAATGTTTTGATCGCATTCGTATGTCTATTGGTTAGCTTTCTTGAATCATGCAATAGTTATATATTGGCTTTATATCTGGAATTTGTGTAGGATTTCATTACTGAAATGGTAAGTAATATGCTTGTAGAGTTGAATCTTTGTTAAGGTGGCATTTGGTTTGTAGGATGAGGACTACTGTATTTCCAGCATTTGACTGGGAAATAAGATTCCAAATCTCATTTTGAGAGAATTCAGATCTCCGAAATGGGAGATCTGGAATACTGTTTAGCATTTGGAATTTGAAATCCTATTCAATAGGAATTAAGAGAAGATTTCTAAGGCTATACATAAAATAACAGATTATTATAAAGAATGTACAGTAAACATAAGAAAATCAGGGATAAAGTATTAAAAAATAATATATAAATAATATGTACTAAAATCCATATCAATTATACTGATATACCAAATATGTCAAAGCAATTTGGTGATTCTAATTTAGGTTCTGGTGGATGTTCGATATTATTCAGATTTCCATTCCAATGATGAATCAGATACCATATAAATGTATCAATTGCTGCAATATAGGGCATGTCATATTATTCAGATTTCCATTCCAATAATGAATCAGATACCATTTAAAAGTGTCGGTTACTGCAATATAGGGCATGCCTTTTCTGATGCCATTCAACAAAATTCTTTGAATTGAAGGTGCTGATATTAATTATTGTCCAATCACAAAGTCCAATATACATTGTTGATCTCTTAAATATTATGGACACTTCACCACATTAAGCAGGTAAAGAATGTAGATATTATAGAGTATACTGTGTGTTTTTAAAATGTTGTGGCAATTCTCTACCGGAACTATGAATTTTTTATTGTTTCAGGTGCGGAAAGTTGATATGCTTGAAGGTGTGCAAATTTTTCGGTCTGAGAAGGTCAAGGATGAGCTTGTCCTTGACGGGAATGACGTGGAACTTGTCTCTCGGTCTGCTGCCTTGATCAACCAGGTTAGCTGTTTCATTACTTTAGGTCAACAAACAAGGGATATATATATATATATATATATATATATATATATATATATATATATATATATATATATATATATATATATATATATCTTGTTCGATCTTCTTGTAGTTAAGCAAGCAACAGCTCTTTTTTTCTGAGACATTTCATTTTTATGTTTAACAGAAATGCCACGTAAAGAACAAGGATATAAGAAAGTTCTTGGATGGTATTTATGTCAGTGAGAAGGGAACAGTTAACGAGGAAGCGTAGTCATCTATTAAGATGGTGTGAGGGGTAGCTGAGCTTCTGGATGGAATCAAGTTTTAGTTTATTTTTTTAATCTCATTTAATGTGATTTGCCTTTGGCATCATATAATCATCCGATTAGTCTTCAAGTTCAAGATAATTAGCTGTGGAGACTTGTTCTTCCTTGGGACCATAACGAGATTGATGCTTCTTTCCGAATTGGCTTTCTTAGAATTACTGAGAGAACTAAGTTCATGTTTTGTTCAAAATTAGTTAGTGTTTGCATTTTAATTAATCTAGTTCTGGTAATTTTGGTATGATATCTGCATTTGTCTCTCTTTTGAGTTGTACAACAAAGAAATCAAGCTTATCATTCTTGAATGTTCTTTTCTGGTATTATTTCATATTCACCACTAGTTTTGTCAATATGAAGAGATGTTAGTCTGCCGGTGGCATTCGCAATGGACATTGAATGGCACCCAATCCATCATTTTTTACCTCTGTCTCTTGTCATGATCGCCTGTTTCTCGTTTTTTCTCGGTTGTGATCGTCTATTCACTTCAACTCTCGCACTATCTTCGTTGCATTTACTGCTCACCATGTTTTCCATCGTTGTTTGCCTCTTCTTCTATTGCTTCATTGTTATCAACCCCCATTGCACGTCAGACACCTTTTCATTTATCAGTATAATCCTTTGAATGATGCTCATTGCATCCCAAATTTTCAGCTCAAGTATGGGATTCAAGGTTTCAATAATAAATTTGGAAGGTATCTATCTTTAGATGACTTTAAGGACTTTAATGTTCACTTTAATATATTTTTAGGTTAATACTCTCAACGAGTATAATCATATTTATCCATCAATATAATTTTGTAACACTTGCACATTACACGTCAAACCTTTAACATAGATGGCAACAAAATCTCAATAATTTTTTTTTATAATATTATGAGTTTTTCAAATCTATTTGGCACGTTTTTGAGTTGATTTTATGCATGGTGTAATGACCATTTATCAATATAAGCGGAATATACTTACTCCATCGCTAGAGATATCAAATAAATTACTAGTTTAAATTTTTAGTGTTTATACATCAAAAAAAAATTACAAAATATGGTAACTATATAATTTTTTAATCAAAAATATTCAGTCAAATCATGAAATGATCGAGGATATTACGCTGATATCATGATCCTCATTATTCAACAGAATCATGATAATATGTTAACATAATCATAATATTGAGAGAACCATAATAATATTATCATGATTTTTTTTAATAATATTATTCTTATTATACTTCTGTAAATTGATGCTTCTATCGAATACACAAATTTTGGACTAAAGTAGAATAAACCATTAGTAAGGTAAAAGCTTGATAAGATCATACTGATTAGAAAGTAAGAAATGAGAGATACTTGACTTATCATTCTGAACTTTGTCATAAACAAAATAGAATCAATAGCTCTGTGCTTTATTTAAGAGTGATATAGGATTAGCACATATATATATATATATATATATATATATATTATCTTAATATTATCACCATATATAAAAAGGAGGATCGGATAATGTCACATATAATTCCTATAGCAATGATTTAATTCAATAAAGTTTAATAGTTGTAGTTTAATAGTTGTAAAAGCAACAGCTCAATATTCAGTTTACTTAAAAGATTTTACAATAGAGCATTGTTTCTTAGAACCTTACACTAGATTGTGACAAAAATTTTTTTTGACATAAGCACTAGTAGATATCCTATCATTTTTATTACCTGCCTAATTAACATTTAAAAAATGCACGTAACAATAGAGGAGAGTCCTTTTATTAAAATAATTGAATTACCCTTTTAGGTACTCGAGAATGCATTTAATGATAATCCAATTGTTGAAAGTATGCTTGTGCGTATATTGGGATAATTTGTTCACCGTCAACCATTTGATGATACTAAGTGACGTCATTAAGATTAGCACTATCAAATAAGATTAGAGGAATACTTGTAGAGATTGGCATAGTGATAAATATTGATTTCAAACATCCTAATGCTATCAAGAAGATCATGAAAATACTTCTGTTGAAAAAGAAATAGATCATTTATCATGTAGATTATTTGAACATAGAAAATAGCTAAGCGACGTAAGATCTTTGATAGAATAATTATTTCTAGATTATTAAATAAACTAATTAATTATTCTTAGTCTATTAATAGTAATAATTAAGTCATTCACATAAATTAGTAAAAATATAAGTACCCTTGTGAGAATAAATAAATAAAAAATTATTAGATTGAGAATTATGAAATCCAATAGAGATTAGATTTGTTCAAAATTTATGATACCAAGCACGAAAGATTTACTTTGGACTTTAAAGAGTTTTGACAACTTATAGAAATGTTGAAGAAGATTATAATTAATAAAGTCTGAAAGTTATCTTATAAATACATCTTCAAAAATATGATCAGGAGGAATTACATTATTCATGTTTAACTATGGAAGTCCCCAACTTTTAGATAAGAAAATAATAAATTAGTGTTGACTTCACAATTGAGTTAAAAGTGTCATGGTAGCCAAGGCCCATTAATGAAATCCTTTTATAATAAGTCTTGCTTTATACTTATTAATAGACTTATCAGGATTTTATTTGATATGAAAAACTCATTTATACCCTATAAGGTTTTGACTCAAATCAAATTAGACTAAGACTTATGTACCATTCCTTAATAAGTCATTATACTCTTCAAACATTATTGCTTACTTACCATTGGAGATTTTTTTTAGCTTGTTGACGGTAGAAGGCTCAAAAATAATTTTTTATGATTATTTTATAAAAAATCTATTTATTTGGTTTGAAGATTGTATTTTTGGATCTACAACTATTGGATAAATTGGCATATAGTCAATGATATCCGTAAGATGTGTTGGACAAAAAGAATTTAAAATAAAGTTATTGAAATCATGCCTTGTGAATTCTATGTATAACATTCTCAAAAAACAATTGGATTAACAAAGTAACTTATAGTTGATCATGCACCATTGAGAAAAAACTTGAGCTAGGGAGCAAATGGAACCAAAATTAGTAGGTTCTAAATGGATAAAGTATTTGGATTAATGAGTGGGGTTGATGTTTCAACTTATATGATAATGATAATATAAGGTGGCTCATAAATTTGGGAAACCCAAGGTAAGAAAGAGTTAAGTGATTTATAAGGAAAGATAAATTTTATAAAATCAACATGACAAAAAATAATAACTCTTTTGGTTGATCAAAATATTTATAACACTTTGATTAGTAGAATATGTAAAAAAATAAAATCATGCTTTAAATTTGTTTTGAGTGTAAGGTTTTAACTATTGATAGCATAGACACCTAAAATCTTATAATTTATTATACTTATTAGTGGATCGAAATAATTTTTAAATAGTGAAATCATATTAAAAATTATAGTGGGTATCGATTAATAAGATAATATTAACATAAATGTATGAGACTAAAATTGAAAAGATAAGAAATGTGAGATTAATTTGGATGATACAACATTCATGACTATGTGGAGGGAAGAGAAAATAAAAAAATTTATTAGTTTCAAGAAAGACACTCAGCTTTTGAAATTCACCATCATTGTCAAATAAAATAAAATAATAGATTATTAAAGAAACTTTTTAACAATAAGCTCAAACTTACATAACATAACGAATACTTCAATTTTTACTTCATGAGAAATAACCATATATACTTTGTGAAATGATTAGTAAAAATAAGATAATAGTTAAACCCATCATAAGTTTGTATTAATGTGAAATCCCAAATATTAGAATATATAAGTTTAAAAGATAAATTACTTGTGAGAGAGGACGTAGAAAATAGAAGCTTATGCATTTTATTATATTTGCATAAATTATATAAAAATAGATAATAAGAGGATGATGATAAAGGCAAATTATAAGAATGAATAATCTGATTTAAAACGTTAAAGGAAGAATACCATGAGCAATTGTACTTATTTTTAAAATAAAATCTTGATGATGGTCAAAGCAAAAATAAATTTGGATGAAGATGCTGCAACATTTGGTCATTGATAAATTCTATATCTTTTCAACCCCTCCGTAAGATCTGTGTAAAATTTCAATAGAAATATTATTAGAAAAATATATTTTAGATATAGATATTAAGTTTTTTTTATTATTAGAAAAATATATTATTAGAAACATAAAGCATATCAAATAGTAAAAATAATTTAAAGGAAGCAGAAAGGTTTGTAGAACTAAGATAAGTTATTCTGAAACTTCTACCATCACCTATACCATCTGAATCATCATAATTTTAGTGAAGAAACATATTATTCAAGTCAAACATAACATGATAAGAAGTCTCGAAACCAATAAGATAATTTGGTGAAGATTAAAAAGATTAAGTAGTTAAATGAGCATAGTAATAAAACTAAGTTCTACAATAGGATACGTAGATGCAACGTGATCTTACGTGTCATATATTTGATAAGTGACTTTGCTATTGAATTATGTTAGAAAAATGCTCATATATTTTTTTCATTTATGTTGATCCCAAGCCTAATTAATGGCAATCACTAATTAGTATCCGACTTAAAACGGATCGGATAAATACGACTACAGAAGAAACCCGACCCACTTCCATCAACGGGTGACAACAATGGAAGGGTACTGCTCCTCTCGAGCAAGCTGTCTCAGGGAGTGATGGACGGTTCAGATCACTACATCATTGGGATCACTTCCTTACCGTTTCGCTTGCTTGCGTCATCCATGATCCATCTCTATTACTGCGTTCCCCGTCCATCCGTCACTCTCGAACCCTAAAACCGCGAAAGGGGAAACGATCACAACTCGGTTGAGGTCATTGATCTGTTAGATCGGTGTTTTAATTAACTTCGTGCTATTTCCTTGCTTATGCTTTGATTTGGATGTAAGCTTTTATGCGGTGATCTTCTATTTGCTGTCCGTGATTTGGATTCGTTTTCTCTTTGAGAAGAATTTAAGAAACTGGATGATGGACCCTTAGTTTGGTTATGTTTTGATCCGTGAAAGTAACTACCAGAGACTACTAAAGTTGTTGAGGAGGATTATCTTCTCGATTAATTTTCGATGATATCGCCTTGTTCTCGATGTATTCCTCCGATGAATTTGCTGTGTTTGGCACTTGTTGATGTAGCTTAGTGCTCCGTCCTGCAATAGAGTTTGTATTGGGGCAAAACAAATAGAACTGGGAGAGAAGGAACATCAGTTAGCAGGTTGTTGAGTGGAAGAGTGACTATCATCTCACTTGCTTGAATAGGGTTCCATGGACATTGTTGATTGGAAGTTTGGAACAATAACTATCATCTTATGTATCAAGGTTGAAGAGGTTCTGGTGAAACAGGTGAAGTTTGTACGTGATTAGGTGCTTTTCCATTCAGCTTGAGCTGATCCAATTGGCAGTCCTACTTGAGGCAGCCTTGGACAAATCTTTTCAAACAAAGTTAGGTTTGCTTGGTTGGGGTTCTTC
Organism: Musa acuminata AAA Group; assembly: GCF_036884655.1. Taxonomy (NCBI): domain Eukaryota; kingdom Viridiplantae; phylum Streptophyta; class Magnoliopsida; order Zingiberales; family Musaceae; genus Musa; species Musa acuminata. The sequence goes on from NC_088342.1 coordinate 41,000,701, forward strand.
ATTCTGCAAATCCATACTAATTCTGACATGTTAAGGGGATATTGAAATCTAGTTCTATAACACATACTTTGGTTTGTATTTGAATTTGGGCTGAACTTAATACTAATTTCAACCAAAAAGAATCATGTACTCCTCTCCCTGTAGATTATGATTATTGTAAACTTTCATTCTCGTTTGAAACTGTTCTTATTTATACTATGTCCTTTTTGACTGCTAATGATGTCCATGGTTTTTGTTGATTGAACCATAGACAGTTCTATCATGCAGTTTGATAATGTGGCAAATGCCCTTTCTTGCTGTCTGAGAGGAAAAAGAATTCCATGATTATTTATCTTTTCTTCCCTTATTTGACTAACCTTTTTCCTGTGCCTATTGAATTGACTTTTTCTACTTTTTTTGAGATTATGAATTCCATGCTAGACATCAAGATTGACTTTTCATACAGTTAAGCACGTGTGCAGACCATTGTCAATTCATTACTTCCTGAATTGATACATATTGACAAGGGTGGTTCAGTAAATGAGTTCTCTTTTTCCTTTGAAGCTGATTATATTTTTCTGATTTCGCACAGCCATGAAGGTGCGGTCATCAGTAAAGAAGCTATGTGAGTTTTGTAGGACAGTTAAACGTCGGGGGAGAGTTTATGTGTTATGTACTGCCAATCCCAAGCATAAACAGAGGCAAGGCATATCAACATTTGCTTATGAGGGTCCGGTCCCTTCTGCGTAAGTGTTCTGGTCATATACCTTCTATTTCTTTCTTTTGGTGCTTGTGTCCTCTATATATTCCGACATAATTGCTTTGCTTTCAGTTTCATGGTTCCTTAGTTTTTTCTTCCCTTCTGCTCTATGGTTCTTGAAACTTTCTGTCTAATCAAGAAGACACGGTATCAAAGTTTTAAACATGGTTAGACAGTAGAATAGCTCTTTTAGATCTTGCAATGTTAGTGAGATGTTGTTCATGAGTGTCATTTCTTAAGCTTGCTTAAAGTTGTAAAATTCACTTTTTAGAATGGCACTGGACCAAGTGAATCCATTATAAGTCTATTCTCGTCTATAGAACAATGATTGTTTCCAGTGCCACTATGTCATAAACTGCCGACTCCAATGAACAATCATTATTGTACTGAAGTGGTAGTACTAAAGTAAACCATGGAAATCAGAAAAACTTAGGATGCACTCGGCCGTTGAAGAATATGAAATCTTAGCCTGGTGTTCAAGCATTTGCATCTCTGACTTGGGAATATTGACAGCTATCATATTGTAAACCTTAGGATGGAAACTGTGGTTCCAGTTTGAATATAAAGCTGTTTTAGGAGAAAAGCTTGCATGGATGACATGGGGCAGAAGCTGTGCAATCTGTGACAATAGATGTTAAACTTGTTTGGTTTTGCTGCTTCAGCAATAATGGGGTATGCACTAAGGATACTAAAGCTTCTTTATTCTGGAGGCTACAAGCGGCTGCTTCATGTTTCTATCTCAGTAGTAATCAGAATGTGAGTAGGAAATCTTCTCTTTCATCTTGCTTTAATAAGCTTTAGTTAGATGAGGTTTTCCTATCAGACTGCAACGCAACAAATGGGTTTGCCACGTGCAGTATCAGATAGTTTAGCATGTTTGTGGTTCTGTTTGACAGCCAATAATCCACATATGTGGTTACAGTAAATAAAGAAAAAGGAAGCAATAAAAGTGGTTCCACTTGTTGTATGTGCTGCTTGGGTTTCTTTATTACAGCAGACAGCAGTGCAGCTCATAACATTTCAATTTGTACTTACCTACTGCCTGTGCTTCAACATTTCAATGTGGCTTATATTACATAAAATCACATGAGATTTCTTTTTCTTTTACCCTTGGAGTCAGTGTATGTTCCTTCATGCTTTATGGTGTGTGCGCATTGCAGATCCTCCGAAGTGGCTAAGAAGCAAGAGCAAGAGCCTCCAGTGACTAATTTCTGGCCTATAGGACTGGCATCTCTTCTTCTTCAGAAACAGGAGAAACAAGTTTAAACATATCTCGAGTCCATTGGTCTGGGAATAAGTTAGAAACATGTCAAGGACATTGATTTGGATGTTACATGACTTGTGAGAGCTGTACCACTGTTGCAGATCTGATTGCGTGTATTTAGATGCTTTTATCATCTGAACAAATTTTCATCCAACTATATAAACTCAAAGGTTGACTAGCTGATGCTACCTCAGTTCATTTTTCTACATCCTTGCAGTGAATTTTATGAGGTGGGATTCGAGGACCTTAGTATTGATTTCTTGAGGTATACTGCCCTTTGATTCCTCAGCATTGGATTTTTCATTATTCCTTCCTGAATAGGAAGGCCAGCGGGGTGGGGATGGAAATTTCTGTTGAAAACTCAGGTTCTTCTTATTCTCTCCAAAGTTAATTCATTTCTATTTTAAAAAATAAATTATTATCAAAATTAATTAATAATATTAAAATTTGATAATAATAATAATAAAGTTTATATATCATAATAATATTTAAACATAAATATTTTATAATTATTATTTATAAAAGTTTACTATTATTAATTAATTTTAATAATAGTTTATATTAAAATAAAATAAATTAATTAATTAGAAGAATATAGATAACGACTCTTTGGATTCTCCATCGTCGTCCCCATCCCCGTTTCGTCAAAAAACAAGTATTTGACATATAGGGAAGATGGATAATGCATTGAAACAATCTCATAAAACTAAAGGATTTTTCATTTAATTTATCTCTTATAAATAATTCCAATAATACCAATAAAAAAATCAGCCTGCTGTAAGCGGTATAATAAGCATAATTTTGCAAGCAAAAAAATGAAGAATGTCCACTAGAAGTCGTGTGATAATATTACGTGCTTATAGATCATTTATCGAATAGACGAGAAAAAAGCGTGATCACTTACCATTAAAAGATATGGATCCCCAACTGTCATCCATTGGTTAATTCAAACATGTATATGTCAATATTGACAATGATGAAATTACCATCCAAATTATATACATCAATGTGTTCAGTCAGTGTGGACACAACAATGGATCTAAAATACTGGATTTACCTACTACAGCACTCAGATAAAATGAGCAACTCAATTGCACAGGATGCTAAATACATGGATCTACAAAAGTATTGTTTTATTCCCACTTAGGTTTAGTAAAAGAAGCCATGATTTCTTGCAACAAGCAATATGTAGGGCTATCTGTTTAGCAAACTGTGACAAGTATCAACAAAGAAATTGCCTCCTGTTCAGTAAAGCAATAAAAAAGTTGGCTAGATGCAGACTGGATACCTTGTGCAATTAAGTGCTCTCCCTCCTGGCATCAATATGCTTTACTAGGTAGATGATTAGAAGCATCATGCAGGCACCATAAAGAAGTGTTAAACAAATATACATCGCAAAATGACATTATAAGGGTTGTCCTCAACACCTTGTGCAATTAAATGTCTGCCCTACTAGTGTTGATATCCTTTATTAGGTATATGATTAGATGTATCATGCATACATCACAATGAAATGTTAAACTAGAACATACCAAAGGAATGGCAGATACTGAGGGCAACCAGTACACAGGGATCCTGTCAATGCAACATTTGGGCAAGGTCATATCCCTGTAAGGATAATGGTTGTTTTCATTACTCAAACCATGAACATCTATATTACTGCAAGGAGCAACTTTACCTTGACACCAAAAATACCCTCAAATGACAACTAATGAGGAAAACAAAAAAAGAAAACAAAGAACTGAAGCAAAAGTCAAACCTGCCAATGCAAGATTTGCACAAGGTCAAATCCCTGTAAGCATAGTAGTTGTTTTCGTAACTCAAACTGTGATCAACTTTACCTTGACACCAAGAATCGCCCTCAAATGACAAATAATGAGGTAAACAAGAAAAAGAACAAATGTGAAATAGTGCAAATCCTGATAATGAATGCTGAAACATATGGATGTACTTTAGCTCTGATGAAAACTATGAATCCACAATTACAAAAACTACCTGAAACAGTGTAAGTCTACTCTTGATAAGGAATGCTGAAAACATATGGATTCACTTTAGCTCTGAGGAAAACTATGAATCCACAATTACACAGAATACCTCAAACAGCAGGGTTCTTATGATGTGTCATGTAATTTCCATTCTTTTACATCCCAAGGATCGGATTAATCTTCATCAGAACCAAGACATCATCTTGGTATCAAATCCTTCCTGGATAAAACTATATGCATAATCCCTATTCATATTTAACATTTTCAGTAAAGGGGAACAACGAGTTAGATAATCCCAGCAAACACAAAAAGGTTGTTTGAATTTTTTTTTTTCTCACATGGAGATCCCTCGTCCAATTAATGAGAAGAATTGCATAAACACTTTAAGGTCAGAAGAAACAAATAATATATGATGTCAAAATGTCCAGAAGATTACAGCTAACTACAATCGATACAAGAATGGTATCAAATGCTCTCTGACACAACGAATTGACAAGTGAATGAAAATAATGGGACATTACAAGAGGCGAAACAGACAAGAAGAAATACCGGCGACCCTTCATCCAAGAAGGCAAGCTCAAAGGAAGCCACAGAGGACGGCGAAGCCGAGGACAATGAGCCAGACGATATGGAGGAGGAGGAAGGCCTGGCCGGAGACGAGGCCGCTCCCGCCGTTGCCGACCTGGCAGGGCCCCCTCTTCGCGACGCGGACGCTGGCGCACGTCGCCTCCGGGCACCCGCACCAGTACGTGACGCCGTTCACGCCGCAGACGGGGTCCGGCCGGAAGCAATTGATGCGGCATGAGGGGGCTACCCCGTCGGATCTTCCGCCGCAGAGATCGACGGCGTCAGCGGCGGCGTCAAAGTCCTCGGAACTAGCGGCGGCGACGAGGAGACAAAGGAGGGATAGGGCGAGGAGAACGACCGGGGACACGGAGGAGAGCCGGCGGGAGGTCGCCATGGCTCGCCAAAGACCGCAGGACGAATCCCTAACCCTAATTATCAAAGCCGCGTCGCGTCTTTCGGGGAAAGAAACGCGAACGAGAAGGTGAAGGAGGCCTTCGTTTTAGTTGCCACGTTCGTGGGGTCCGCTTTTAGCGTGGGTTGGTGAGCGATAGGGGAACAGGTCGTGAACGCCACCTAAAGAAATAAACAACAATAATAAAAAATATATTTGATTTAAAAAAAGGAAAATTTAGAAGTAACCTATTTTTATCTTTTAAAGTTTAGATTGATCATTAATTATAGTAGAAAACTTAGATTAATCATTAATATTAATTAATTTAAACTAAGTTTTAAAAATGTAATTTAATACACTAAAATTTAGAAGGATAAATATGAAAATCACAGGAATATGTGCAATTTTGCCTAATCATAATGACAATGACAGAGATAATGAATTATTTGACCAAGTCCTACTACAATGTCCATATATATATATATATATATATATATATATATGATGTGATCTCATACACAGAACGTGGTATATTATTTCCTTCTCAGATAAAGACCCTAAACATTTCACCGTAGGACCAAAAAAATCATAGAAAACAGAACCATAAAAAGAACCAAGTTTTGGAAATAATACTTAGATAGGCTCTCGTCAGTATGAAAATAAATAACAGCATAATAAACACTGTGCTCACAATTGGTCATCACAAGCTAAAAACGTTACATTAGGATTCACATGAATTATGGACTTAGGGTGTTGAGGTTGAAACATGTTTATCTAAGGACAAGATAATGACGTTGTTCACTCACAACATTGAGCACAGCTTATCCTTTTCGCTGTGGCATGAAACACACTTCATATCCCCCTCCTATTTGATGTACTTTGTGTCTGCTTTTTTCTCCTTGCCTAGAGTCATTCAGTGTGTCAGATGGTGGTGCGGAGCTTGAGGATCTTCCGGCAGAATAGAGCGGTGAAACTTCTTTTGCAGAATCAACATGAGTACATGAAAGCTTGAGCATCTTCCTACCCATCATCCATTTCAGCATGATTTTCATATGGGTTTTACTGTTCGATCCATTGATGCTAGATTCCTGTTCAAATGAATGTTCTATCAACTGTAATAGTGATAATTAAATCAGATTTGTCACAACATGTAGTACACAATGGTATAACAGAAATTTCCTTTCTTGCAGCCAAAAAAATAAAAAAGAACAAAATTTACATGGTTTTAAACGTCAAAGCTGTTCCAAGTAAAATCAACAAATTTGAGCAAACTGTACCATACCTCCACATCACATTTCAATAGGTGCTCGGGCGCTCGCCTAGGTGCTCTGGTGAGGCGAGGCCCAAGGACCTCGCTTCATGTCCAGGCAGCACACTTCAAAGAGGCGACCGCCCAGGTGCTCTAGCGAGGCGAGGCCCGAGGACCTCGCTTCATGTCCAGGCAGCACACTTCAAAGAGGCGCCACCTGGGCGGTCGCCCGAAGCGTCCGACACATGTGCTCAGGCGAGCGCCCAGGTTAAACCAGGTGACCCCGATGCTTTAGTTGGTTCAATCGAACCAACTAAAGCACCGATATCAGCCTCCCAACATCCCTCTCACAACTTCCCCAACTCTAACCCTGCTCGCGATTTTGCCGCCGATATTTCCTCTTCGTTGTCGCTGCTCTCCGCTACCATTGCCAATGTCGTTGCTCATCGTTGCCACTGTCGTTGCTCATCACTGCCACTGTCATTGCTCACCACCGACTGTCGTTGCTCGCTGCTACTGCTGCTGCTACTTTCAGTCAACAACATCGATCTTACTCTTATGCTACGCTTTCGTTACCGCTGTCGCTGCCACTATAGTTGCTCTCTACTGCTGTCGCTGCTCCCGCTGTCGTTGCTCACTGCTCGCCGCTCGTCGTTGCTGTCTTACTCTTACTCACTCTTCTCACATCGACTCGATAATATACCATTAATAGTATATTAACATTAGACTGTTAACTGTATACTAGTAATAGTATTTTTTATTTATTAGATTAATAATATATTATTTTTATTTTATTTAAAATTATTGTCATTGTTCTGAATTTTAAGATTTTTTGTTAATGTGATATTGTAATTTTGCAAGATTTTCTTAATTTAATATCATATTTTTATTTAAATAATTATATTTATTAATTATATTATATATTTTTATATTTTAGCGTCTTGTTTCGCTCGGGCGAGCACCTAGGCATGACCATTTTTGGGCCTTAGCATCTTTTGGCGCCTAATACTTTTTAAATCACTGATTAAATAAGTTATTGAAGATCCAAGCATTTAATTCAGAAGTTTACATGCCAAAAAATGATATAACAAAAAGACTCTTTCATGATAAGAAACACCAAAAGATCTTAGAGAATTTGATAAAGGAAGTTATTACCACAAAGTAGGGTGGAAGTGTGTAGTACATGAATGTTTGGGGCGTTATCATGAGGAAAGAAATCACTTTGAAATTTAAAGAAGTTTATTTGCACAAAGAAGCATGAGAAGAGAAAAATCACATGATTCAATATTATGGTTGGTTGGCAAGGTCAACAAAAAGTTGATGACTAGGATATTTATTTTGTAAAATCAAAATCTTGAAATTGTGAGAACTAGTATTATGGAATAATGACAACAAAAGAGTAATCCTAATTTTGATTTTACAGGTGACTATTTGCGATTCTAGTATCTTAGAAGAATACTCTGGTTATTACTTGGTTGTAATTTGATGACTTATTATTTAAGCATAATAATTCTCTCATGATCCAAGAAAAAATATACCAGTAATATGGCATTAATGGTCAAACCATGGAAGAAAAAGCAACCGCTTATAAAATTTAAGAATGCTTTCCTAGGATAGGAGAAGGTTGTTCATAAATGCTTTCCTATTATTCATAAACGCAAGGGCTTCTATGGCAAAGGGAATAGAACCATAAGTCATGTCCAAAATTTCATCTTTCGTACTGGCCTCTATTTCGATTTTCATGGACAGCATTTCACTTGGTTTAACAACCGTTATGGGTCCTTCTCGCATCTCTGCTAGGCTTGATAGAGCGTTAAGAAACCAGTCCTGGTTCAACCTTTTTATCACACTGCAGTCTAGCACCTTGCTAGGTGACGTCTAACCACGCTCCCCTCCTCATACAGGCCTTCAGACTCACTAGGACCTTCAGGAAACAGAAAAACCACATCAACATCCTCAAACTTGACAATGATGACCTGATCCAGGAGAACAAGGCTATCCTAGCCCAATTCTCAGATTGGTATACCCATCTCTGGTCTCGTTCTAGCAATCAGTCTCTTGAGGATTAGAACCTTCTTCCCTCACTTTGCACCCTCATGAACTCTGACCATAATCAGCTCTGTGCCCCCTTCATTCTCGATAAATCCACACTGCCTTGAAGCAAACAGGGAAGGGCAAGAGCCCCAGCCTTGATGACTTCAATGTGGAGTTCTATCTCACTTACTGGGACACCCTGAAAATTCTCATCCTTAAAAGTTTTCAACTCCTTCCAGAATGCTCCCTTTCTCGCTCACAACTAGTGTAGGACCTTCCTTGTTCTCATCCCCAATAAAGATAACCCTGACATTGTCATCTATAAGTTTCTGTCCAAGAAACTTACCAACAGATTCCACAATCACTTTAGTCACCTTGTCCAACAGGAACAATCTACCTTTGAAGCAAGGTGATTCATCCACGGCAACATCCTTATAGCCAACGAGCTGGTCCATTCCATAGCCATCTAAAGGAAGCTCCTCTCTTGTTATCCTAAAGCTTGACCTAGAAAAAGCATTTGACAATATCTCTCGGATTGCCATTAGCAAGACCTTTTACCTTGTGAACTTTCCTAGTACCTTCATAAGCTGGATCACGAAATGCTTGGTTTCCCCCTCTTTCACCTATTTGGTCAATGGAAACCCTTTGAACTAGTTCAGAGGACATCGAGGCATTCAGCAAGGGGATCCCATATCCCCTCACCTTTATATCCTTGTCCAACAACTGCTCGCCTCCATCCTCACCGGTCTCATCAACAACAACAAGCTTACCCCCTTCAATATTAAGGGGATCAAGGACTCTCACCTCAGGTTCGCTGATGATGTCATTATCTCCTTTCAAGCAAACCCAAAATCCTACCGTAGCGTCCTTTTGACCTTGGATTTCTTTGCCAACCTCACTAGCCTTAAGGCCAACTTGGACAAATCCAATATTTTCTTCCCTAGAAATTGTCCCCCGCCCATCAAGCATAAAATATGCAGCATCCTTGGCATGAAAAAAGGCACTTGGCCTATGCCTTACTTGGGCTCCTTCATCTCTCACAATACAATCTCGATTTCCCTCCAAAGTAGAATGGTGGACAAGACCCTTGCAAAGGTGAAGGACTGGTATATTGGTTTCCTTAGCCAAGCTGGGAAGGCTGTATTCATCAACTCCATCATTAACTCCACTCCAACCCAATCCCTTATGACCTCTTGGATCAGTGACAAAGTTGTCTCTCATATGAACAGAATATCCAAAGATTTCTTTTGAAATGACTCCCCAAACCATTCCAAATGTAAACTCATCTCCTGAGACCAGATCACCAGCCCTAAACCCAATGGAGGACTACGTTTATGGGACCTCAACTTGGTCAAAAAAAAAAATCAATTATAGACATATCCTCCCTCTTCTCAACCGTGAAAACAAACTTTAGGTAAACATCCTCCTCACTAAATATGGTAACCCCAACCCCTGGGTCGACCATAGACCATTAAGGATGTTCCATGTTGAAAGGAGTTTGTCTTGCCTCACTAATCTGATTAGAGAATGTCTCCAAATTGTCATTGACAATGGTGCAAGTATCAAGGTTCGGACTGATCCTGGGTCAGCAACATATCATTCAGTAGATGGCTAATTTTTTTAGCATAAATTTTGTTGAGAACATGAATACTGTTGCTGATCTAATTTCGGATGGATCTTGGAATTTAACTAAGCTGCAAGAGCTCTTTCACCCTCTCCTCATCATTCGTATGTTTCATGTGCCCTCCTCCCCCTATAACGATGCTTGAGTTTGAAGCCTGTCCCCACAGGGTTCCCTAACAGCCAGCAATGCTTATAGATTTCTCAAAGACAGCAAATAGTATACTGGCGATACAACTTGTGGTAGTCCCAAAAGTCAAAATCTTTACTTGGAAGCTTCTTTGAAACCGACCACCAACTTCAGACTACTTCTCTACTTTTGTAGTTTCGGTTGTTTAATATAGCTACTTATCTTTTAGAGAGAGAGAGAGAGAGAGAGAGAGAGAGAGAGAGAGAGAGAGAGAGAGAGAGAGAGAGAGAGAGAGAACTAGTAAATATTAACAAAGGGGTGGAAGACGATAAAAATTTGGTCAGAAATTTCATCAAACACCTAAAAGGCAACACATTCATCTTGCTAGCAGTAAATGAACAACACGCTATGTAGCCTAAGAAAAAGAAAGAAAAAAGCAGAATCCATACTTAAGCGCCATTTCACATTCTTCTTGCAAGTAAATAAAACAAATATGCAAGTATAACAGAAAGATCCAAGCTTCGTCACCTTGGCGTGGTTCCAAGTGTTGGAGACGGAGAGGGGGCCATGGTCCTTGACGATCTGGTAGACGCTGTGAGAGATTGCGGTGGCTTCCTCCCTCGGCACCTTCGGATTTATTCTGCGGTTGTCAGGGTTATGCTTCCTCGAGAAGCACCGCACCAACGCTCTACCGGCAACTGCAGCAACTCCGCCGCGAAAGAACAGCACGCCCAAACCCTCCTTTAGCTCGTCCACGCTCGTGTCAGCGTGTCAACGCGACGGAAGCACGCAGCAATGACACGGCCAATTGGCCCATAGTAGTATATGGGCCTTTGATGGGCGACTATTGCATTACGTACGGAACAATCTCAACCCATAACGGATGAGAACATTCTTCTTTAGCTTACTACAGTCAACAGCATTTTTGTAATCAACATGGGATCATCAACTCAACGTAAATATGTAGAATTTCTATGCCAACAAGCGAATCATCACCATCACTATCTTTTTCCTTTTATGGATTAATACATGTGAATTATCCACTTAAGACGGAGGACAAGATTTGAGTTTGTGGCATTTCCATCCTAGTATTTATATAGAATTGGTGATTGGTTAACGGTGTGGTATTTGCTTTGGAGAGAATTGAAGAAAGTATCCAACCTTATAAGCACAACTAAGCTTGCAGAACTTCATCTACTCCTTGTACGATGAAGTCTTTCTCTTCAATACTCTGCCGCTTTTCATTTGAACCTTTATTAAAGAACAGCAGGTGATCAGATCAGCATTTCTGGCTATCTTCAATACTCTCTCTGCAAGTCTTCGAGCACACTAACTCCCCATATTAATGCTTTGGTGACTTGGTAGATAGCCAGAAATCTACTCCCACCCGATGGCTTTAAATGCCATGTTCCAGTGTTATTGCAGCGAACCCAAAGTCTACACACAAACACTGGTTGGTTCCGCTGTTTGCACTACCCTAAAGAAGGACAATAAATGAAGTGCAGTGCTGCTGCTACAAGAGTCACATGCTACATTTACTGTGCTGGGGCACCAGTATCCTAATGGCTCAGTAGCTGGAGTGCAGCTATCTACTAAGTCTAAGTGACCATACTTAGTACTTTGCTGGCGTATCAATCTCCAATCCCCTCTCCACCAAATCTATTGTCAAGATTATATGGTGCCCAGCTCAGCCATCCTTGACCATTCTTCATCCCACCACCCAACATCAGATTTACTACACTTGCAGCATTTATGTCAATGAAATGAATGCTCATCCCACTGCTGCATCCCAATACTCGTCACTTGACTTCCAACTTTGAATAACCATTTTCTGTGTCGCTTCTGCTTCTGTTGTCAATAAAATAAGTATTCCATCACTGTGGGCGGTAAGAATTCGGTTTATCTCGTTACCGTGCACTCCACTGGAAGCCTGTTTGGGTTGGGGAAAGGAAGTCAAAGCTGGAGAAAGAGGAGGAGAAATGGAAGCATAGTTTGTCATAAACATGTTGAATGATTCAGAAAATGTTTGCAAGAATAATCACACAACACATGTCGTGTCATTTATCAGTGTTTCGTTGCTGCTTCTATTACAGATATATGATAGCAAGTCATGATGACCTTCCTTTTCCTCTTGGCATGAATCTGGTGCAACACAAGTAAGCTGGACTGCCGAATCATTTCTTGGAGTATACGCATTGCTATTGAAGGGAAAAATTTTCTTGTCTAGTCTACTTGTTCTACCAAAGCTTTAAGCACAGCTGCATCCAGTTCTCGGACTATTTCTCTTCATCTGTGGAGATTGTGATGTCCATCGTGTACGTGAAAATGTCTTATTTTGACTTGTGGGTTTCTTCAAGTTTGTAACAATTTTCTGCTTCACAAATTATATGTCTAGAGAGAGAGAGAGAGAGAGAGAGAGAGAGAGAGAGAGAGTATGATAACTTACCCTAAAGAGGTTATGATTTCAGAAATAAACAAGCTTATGGTGTTAACAACACATGCTTCCTCAAAGCATTAAGGAGACATAAAAGTTCACTTTATGATGACCCTACATCTAACTCTATAAAACAGGCAAAGATAATTGAATTACATAATTATGTGTATGTTATTCTTTATGTTTGTACTTATAATTCTTTTGGTATCAAGATGTTCTCTTCCATGTTGTCAAATTCAATTGGTTCCATCAAACCACTGATCAAGTACAACGAGTGGGTAGACTAAGAAAGAGATTGTTGTCATACCTCTTTAATGACATTGTGACCGATATATATATATCCCATGAACACTTTCTCCTCTTAGCTAAAAGAACTTACATAATCATTATCAAATTGGTGTTTAGTTGAAAGCTATATTCTTCCCCATTCCATTTGCATGAATGGCATAAGAAGTTAAGGTGTGTGAGCCACACACCCATTTCTCGAGCAGGCTAATGAAACAAAAGGAAAGCATTTTGATTTTGGATTTTTTTTTACGATGTTGTCGAGGTGGCATTTGTCTATTGGCTTTCAAGTTTGCACCGTGTGCGTCAGCCACACACACCTGAGCCGTCTCTATTCCAATTCGGGCCATTACGTCGCCAACCGGCCCACTGCGTCGCCTTCAATGCCGTCTCTTTTAAGTGGCGAGGCGCGCATCGCTGGCTTCACTTGCAGCTGCAGTCCGCTGCTATAAATAGCCTCTCCTGCGTGCTCGCCCGGTACCAACGAGTGCACCAGCTTCTAGTGGTAGCCTCAAGAAACAACGATGGGGAGGAGTGGGGTTGGCAGAGCGCCGCTTGCGCTGCTGCTCTGCTTCAGCTGTGTTGTTGCGAGTGCTTTTGGGAGGGAAGTGGGGGGCGAGAAGGGCAGGGAGAAGGTCTTGTGGCCGACCAAAGGTGGCGGCTTCTTCCCCGGTTTCGGGAGGGGTTTTGGCCTCGGCGGCGGATATGGTGGGGGTGGACTCGGTGGTGGGAGTGGGCTTGGCGGCGGAGGGGGCTTGGGCGGTGGCGGACTTGGTGGTGGTAATGGCCTTGGAGGTGGCAGCGGTCTTGGTGGTGGTGGTGGCCTTGGAGGTGGCAGCGGTCTTGGTGGTGGTGGTGGCCTTGGTGGCGGCGGCGGTCTTGGTGGTGGTGGTGGCCTTGGAGGTGGCGGAGGTCTCGGTGGTGACCATGGTGGTGGTCTTGGGGGTGGTGGCGGTCTCGGTGGTGGCCATGGTGGTGGCCTTGGGGGTGGTGGCGGTCTCGGTGGTGGCCATGGTGGCGGTCTCGGTGGTGGCCATGGTGGTGGGCTTGGAGGTGGCGGTGGTCTTGGTGGTGGTGGTGGCCATGGTGGTGGACTTGGAGGTGGCGGCGGTCTTGGTGGTGGTGGTGGCCATGGTGGTGGACTTGGAGGTGGCGGCGGTCTTGGTGGTGGTGGTGGTGGACTTGGAGGCGTTGGCGGTCTTGGTGGTGGTCATGGTGGTGGACTTGGAGGTGGCGGCGGTCTTGGTGGTGGTCATGGTGGACTTGGAGGTGGCGGTGGTGGACTCGGCGGTCACCTTGGAAAAGGTGGTGGTTTCGGTAGCGGTTTCGGAAAGGGTGGCGGTTTTGGTGGAGGAATTGGGAAAGGTGGCGGGTTTGGTGGTGGTGCCGGTGGCGGTTTTGGAAAGGGTGGCGGGCTTGGTGGTGGAGTTGGTAAAGGTGGCGGGTTTGGTGGTGGAGTTGGTAAGGGTGGCGGGTTTGGTGGTGGGGCAGGTGGTGGTTTCGGCATGGGTGGTGGTGCTGGGGGTGGGTATGGGAAAGGTGGGGGACTCGGGGGAGGACTAGGAGGAGGAGGGGGTGGTGGATTTGGTGGTGGCGGAGGGTTTGGAGGAGGAGGTGGCGGCGGGTTTGGCAGTGGTGGTCACTGAGTGAAGCATTAGCACGTTGCATGGTCACCTTACATATGTAGTCTTACAGTCACGTACTGAGTTACGTTGCTGTTGGTTGTGAAGCTTCTGTCCATCGTATGTTTCTGAGACAATTTGCCATGTTTGCTGCTTGTCTTGGATCGGAGCTGACGTACTGTTTGTTATTATTATCATAAATCAAATAAATAGTTTCACGTATATTAATTGTAGGATGGCCTTATCTGGGAGGATCATATGCCGACAATGCCTATTATTTTATCCTACGGTTATTTAATTATACTTTTGATCTAAGTGTCAAAGTTTCTATATACCTCAATAACAATAGTCATTGGAGATGTGTGAGAACAGATGTGTGATTGATCTACCAGTTGGAGTCTTTTGAATCCAGATGTACCGACGATCGCTTTGAGATTTGTTCCCGATTTCGATGAACGATGAGGATCGTCCATTAGACATCCGGCGCAAAACCCACGTCACTTCCAGATACTCGTTTCTGGCACCGAACCGAAAAGATGGCCACTATCGAGGCGATGCCGGCGTTCTCCCTCCCTCCCCGTTCCAGAGTCGAACGCGACGGCGACGGCCGTTAGAACCCTTGATGACGCATCCACCTCGCCGTTTTGGGTGCTGCGTTTGCTTTGTGAGTGACATCCTCTCGTTCTCCCATCGTGGCAAGATGGCCTCTTATGCTCGTCGTCTTTAGATTTAATTGCCCCTTGTGTTATTTCGAAAAACCTTTCGGAGTTTCGAACAATTTATTGCTATGTGAATCACTGCTCTCTGGGTTTTGTATCGTACCGCATCCCAAAGAGCAAAGCAAGTTTGCGATTTCTTTGATTTCGTGGTGAGCCGATGCGAGGAATCAAAGATCCACGAGGTTGGATTGATTGTCTCATGATGAATTGATCCATCGTGGATGAATACTAAACAACCCTTATGATCTTTTCAAGTTACGTTGATGTGTAGGATAAAATCGGACCAAGTAATCGGCTTTGGTTGATTTTTCTTTCCTGACTTGGTTTTCTTCCCTTAGGTAGTAATTGTTTTATAGTGCCTTGGGGAGGAGTTCTTGAGATTTCTCTAGTCACCTTCAAGGAAGCATTTCTGGATGACAGTTTGTCAAATGAGTTATTTAGGGAATTGCATTATTCTGGATAGAAAGAAATAAATGGTTGGTTTGCCTCAAGCCAATTTTTTTTAAATGGTGGAAATATTTTCGCAAGTTGTTCTAAAAGAATGGTGTTCTAAAGTTCGAAGCCGAGTTGTTCAGCGGAGACTTGTATACTTCTCAGTATTAGGGAGGAAGAAGAGAGGCAAAGAAAAAACAGAGAGCCAATAGAATATTGGTCAGGTGAAATGTATAGCATTCTCATTGATCTTGAGGGTTACATCCTGAGGTTATAATGCCATGCATTATCAAAGATGAGCACAATGCATTGGTGGACATCTAAATATAAAGAAATCATCTACACTTTCTTGTTTG
Source organism: Musa acuminata AAA Group (assembly GCF_036884655.1). Classification (NCBI taxonomy): domain Eukaryota; kingdom Viridiplantae; phylum Streptophyta; class Magnoliopsida; order Zingiberales; family Musaceae; genus Musa; species Musa acuminata. The sequence continues at coordinate 41,016,528 of NC_088342.1, forward strand.
AATTTCCATATCTAGGAGCAGAAATTTAGTGCTAAACAAACTTATCTTTAGAAGTTTGGTTTTTTCGATGTCGATGGTAAGCTACCGACAGTTAGAACTATCTGAGCTTTTGTTTAGAAAACAAACTTGGGCAATGCTCCATTTTATTGATTGGGTCACAGGTCAATAGCTGAACCATTTGTTGGTCAACCATGATGTCCAAATTGACATGTCATACATATAATAAAAACATTATGTTGAATAATTCAAAATTTTGTAAGATTTTATCAATTATAAAGACATAATAGATACTTAATACATCATGTTAACATGTCGAACCATGTGATGATGTCAGCAAACATATGTAACTAATATAAAATAAAAGCTAGAATATTCAAGATATAAACTTTAAATTACAACCTGATTTATCTTCAGCTAGTACCCATGACAATGATGGATTAAATGGCACATGAAAATAACAGAATGAGTGGCCATTTAGAATTGCATGAACAATGATGTGGAAAAGAAAAAATATAGCTTCGGTACATGGAAACAACGGGATGATCGATTAAGAATAGACTCTTAAATACAAAGGTAGTGGAGAAAGCAAGGGAGTTGCAGTAGAGTGTTGTGATTGTAGGGTCTATAAGATTTTCTGCGGATATATTTAACTCAAAATTTGGTATCACAAAATTATTATTGACTTCCTATTATACTATGTTATACCTCCTCATTCAAGTGAATCATTGTTGGGGATATATTTAATTTATTGAGTTGGTCACATATCTCTTCAATCATCTCCCAGCTCAAACCATCCCTGCCTCTACATCAACTCATTGACCATTTTTCATAATTTTACAGGGCAGTGTCTTGTTTTGCCCTTTAACATTCTGAACAAGACAGACCTTGGATGATAAGCCTGATTCTTTTTTTTTAAATCTTTTTATTTTTCTGATTCACTAATTTTGGTTCCCATTAGAATTCTTGGGTAAACCTAGCTGACTTTTATGAACATTTTTTCTGTTATTGTTCTTTTCATTATGCAGAAATTTGTGGTCACTTTTTTGCATGTCATTCCATGTTATTGTGAGAATTCACTAGATGATCGTTCATAGTAAGTGTTGTGTTCGAGTTTGTAACCAGCTTTCTTCCTATTGATGACTCTTCTTTGCATATGTCAACTTTCTTTTGTATGTCTTTATTGTTATTCTTGACATTATCTGAAGGTCCTTTTGGTTTGTTGGATCTTCCCAATTTGCAAAGCTTGATATTTGAGGATCTCCTCTACACTCCCATTGTTCTTGGTAGGGATTTCATCAGCAACATTCTTTAGTACATTTATGAAAATAATGGTGTCTTGTCTTCCTCAACTGCAGCATGTGGTTATATTTCTTGGTTTTAGTGTGTCAATAAGGCCATGCATGGATTGGTAGCAACACATTGTGATATTTGTAGGTGGCCTTATGATCGTTTTCCTATTATTTGCCGATTACTCCATTTCTTGCCATTATAACTTGAATCTGTGGCCAACAAAAGGAGGGAAATGGAAGTTGTGTGTGAGTGCTTCTAAGTTGTAAATAATGTTGTCAAATTGTTACATTAATCTCTCCATGTGTGATTTAATACTTTTGTTAAGAGTGAACTCTCAGCTTGCTTGCTTGTTTTACTCGGCAACATTTCTAAGACTGTTCCGTCATATGTAAAGGCAGTGAAGATTGCAGTGAAAACCTCAGGAGTAGCAGAGTGGTTTCCGACACTTGAATATCCAGAAAACTGCTTTAAGAATCCCATAAGAAGGAACACATCTATGGATTATGGATCATGTTCTTTGTCACACGAAATGTTGTATCAGCTTGCAGTTCTTAATTGCAGACATGGTGAGCTCTTAAGTCGTGATTAGGCATGCAAGTTTTCACATGCGCCTCTTCATTGTCAGGTTTGTCAAAAGCCTTCATCTTGACGACCTTCCAAATGTTTGATTGGATCTGCATCATTTCTTAAGGAAGCCCAATGCAGACACCAGAATCCATCACCAGGTATGCTTGCTCTATGCATGTATTTCATATTTTGATGTCCAAGGGTATATTGCACTTCCATATGTTGTAACCTTCTCCAAAATTCCTTTTTTAGGCTCAACTGCTTGTTAGTGTTCTTTTATGTACTTTAATTCGTTTGTCTTATTTACGTAATCAAATTTTCTTTTGTGCATACTTGACACTTGATCTGCTACAATTACATATCTAAAACTCTCTGGCATATATTCAGTCAGCAGCAGCCACCCGACCATAAATTTGAGCTTGATGAGTAACATATTTATGCAAAAGAGCCATCCTGTTGTTGGAAATTCCTCTACAAGATCGGGAAGAAATCTGAACCCATCGATAGTGATATGGGTCTTTCGTGGATCCCACCCAAGTCCGACCTGATATAATCTGGTGTAGGTGAAGCTTATTTTGCTCATCGCGGAGAAGCTGGAACCGTAGCAGACATCATAAAAGGTGAAACCGGAGCAAACAGAGAAGAAACTTGATTCTGAGAACTCCTTTGCAGGATTTGGGTTCAATGCTATCCGAGTGTCCCAGATTCTCTCCATGCATGTGAGTCCAAGGCAAACTGCTGTAGATTGCATTGAGCAATCAACATCAACGACTCCATCTCCCTCAAGGCCCTACTCGAAACCTAGCAGCAGCAGCAGACATGATTAGAGTGCTCAGTTCACAACCCTTATTCCTGTGGGCTATGCCTCTGTCCCCATGAGCAAAGTGCCAAGCTGATACCACAGCAAGCTCCAAGATGAACACTTTGTACCGAGAGAAGGAAAAGGTCAATGAAATGAGAGCCACCCAGCCTCAACCACACTGCTGCACTTGGAGCTGTTCCAGTGTCCTCCGAAAGGACAACTACTCATGAATGGTCTTTTGTTCTCATCCACGGAGCTACTGTTCCCTCTCTGACTTGTGAAAGGGACTTGGCCTTCGTCTCTCCCCTTCCCATGGGGTAGATGACCTCATGCACTCTCGGGAGTTCATCGGGAAGTGTTTCACTCGGAGATTCCACTGCTGCTTCTCAACGATCCATTTGAGTTCATCATGACCATATTCAGCAGGAATGTGATTGGAAATTGTGAAAGCTGGGGGAAGCCTGTTGATTGCAACATTGCGGGAAACAAGCTCTCATCTCTAATTGTCCATCAACCCCGAGAGGTGAAATCATTCTACCGGTGTTAGCAAAATGAGGATGCGATTTACGTCTTGTCGATGTTTTTTAGCGTCTCAGGAAACTGTGGAATATGTGCCTGCACTGTACTGCAAGCCGTAGTTCACGAGAACACCTTCGGTTCACATGCTTCCCACCTCCATTTCGGTCCTATTATCGAATACCTCCTGTTAAGATCTATTAAATCAACCTTTTATGCTTTAAAACTCTTCCTGTTAGAAGATGCAACACATTATTGTTGAAGATTAATTTTTTTTTTTTTTCACTTGTTGATTCGTTTCAGGATATCAAAAGCTCTTAAAATCATTTTTTTAAGATTAAATCCTTCATTCAAAGATTCCATAGCATGTGTATTTGACTCTCACAGATTGGTTTTTTCCCCCTGAGAGATGATAAGATTGGTTAATTAGCATTACTCTTTTCTAGCTCTTTACATATTCAAGTACAGCTATAGTACAAACACTTCACCGTTAGTCTGTATGAGCATATTGTGTAAGTTTAGTAGTTGTGTAAGGAGATATTGTTATAAAAATTATTCAAAATGAGGAAAATGAGAAGCCTAATTTTTTATCCTTTATGTTTTTCTGACTTTGTATCTCTGTCATATAATAGCTATTCTTTTTTTTTTTTATTCTAAAATCCTTATCCTTGTATTGGTATTGCAAACATTTCATAATGCATGGTAATGGTTTTCTTTTAGATAAATAATGCAAACATAACTGTGACTAAAATATGAATATATATATAATTATTTTTAGTTGTAATTGATGTTGATTTGGCATCATTCTCAATAGCAGTCCCACTGTCAGCTAGCGAGAAAGCATATCATGGGAAGATGGTCCATCGCGTCAGATAGCAAGGCTCGGTGCCTCGCACTTGCTTGCTGCTTTCCCATGGCGACAACGCTTCGGCATAATTCTATCTTGAAATGATGTGTGGTACGAAGGCCACCACCGAGTTGGAGTTGGAAGAGGAATCATGCGGTGTGAGTCATCATGCCCATCATTTCCGAGCAAACCCCGGCGGACGCTACGTTGCTTTTGCCGTTGTGAGCGAAACAACGCTGCTTTCGTACGAGACGCACGCAAGCGTTCGACCTGACGCACTGCATGCATCAACGCGCGGTTTTGTAGAACATCCACTGGTTGTGTTCAGTAAAGGCAGGGAGAGATTTAAGAGCTTCGCATCCAATAATAATAAACCTTTTGTTGTTGTTTTCTTTTCGATAAAGTCGACTTCCGAGTGCGTCTCGAATGATGATGTCAGAGGAATGAACGAGTCGAGTTGAGACCTCGCAACAACTGTGTCGAGAGTGTACGAAACAAAGTACTTAATTCAGTTTATATTTGAAGGATTTGATTGAGTTTTAATTTCACAAAATGTAATTAGTTTATGTCATAGCTGAGGTTAATGTGGATCCTTCAAAGATTATGTTTATTGATATGATTGGTATTTTTAATTAATTATCATTCAATTTATGGAACCTAATTAAGTATTGAGTATCGTTTTGTCACGAACTTAGCTGGTTTTATCTAAGTCGTACGGCACTCTTGCATGTCCGTCCGTAAAGGTCAATCTCCCTGAAACCTCCCATGGATCCTTAGGACCTACAAAAGAGAAAACGGATTAGAGAAAGCGTCTCACTCGGGATTCACAAGCAAACATTTCAGCAAACACTTAATAGAAAATGCAAATTACAAACAGACTTTACAAGTTTTGAACGGTTACACAACAAAGAATCAAAATAGTCCACTACAGACCGAATATCTCTCACAAGTGTCCACATGACACAACATTTATTTACAAGCCTAAGAAGGTTACCAAACCCAACTAAAATGGGGCTTTTAAACCTTACCGTCCCTTTGCTGTGTAAAGCATGAACAAACTAAAAGACACGGACATATATAAGTATTACATCAAACATCCTATTTAGAACTTTGTTCGTGATAGCTTACTCGTTAGTCATTCAATATAAATACGAATCTTTTAAGTTTATCCAAAATATTTTTTTAATTCTCACATTTGATGTGAGGAAGCTCAATATAACTTAAGTATTTGAGTGAGCTCAGTAGGTAGGTATGTCCGATGCTAGTCGTGTAGGTAGTGTTTGATGTAAAAAATTAGTTTCTTCATCATTCGGATTCAATCTTGATCCAGAACACTTTTCAAGTTCTCACATCCGATCTCAACTTAAAGATAAAGAAGAAACAAAAAAGGATTGTCAAGCATACCCTAAGAACCATTCCTATCCGTGATGCATGAGTTCTTCGACATTGATTTGGAAGAATCACGGAGAAGCATTCATCTTGTAATTTATTTTGATAATTATAATTCTCAATATGCAACACATTCCTAAAACAATTAGATAGGATCAGCACCGAACTTGCATCCACAACCAATGACACTAACATTGACCTTTCTTTTTTCCTTATGTCAAAAAATAAATCGACTTTGATTAGAGGATTGCCTAAGTAGCAAAGATATACTTTAAATCGTCATACATTGTCGGGTCGATCTTTGATCTGATAAGGTTGAAGTCATCCAAACGAAGTTTGAATTGGTTGTATATTATTTTCACAGTTTGGTTGTATAAATGTCGTTCTAAGAGAGAGAGAGAGAGAGAGAGAGAGAGAGAGAGAGAGAATTTGATATATCCAATGAACACTTCCACCTATCAAGACCGCTGGGTGATGATCCTCAAATATCATCAAGTAAGCTAAATAATGATCGAACTTAATCATTATTAGTTGCCAATTTCTATAGAATGTTATTGGATATTTTACGAAAATAATTTTCATAATTTTTTATATTCATTTTTATTTACGGATGTTTTTATTTTATAAATGATAAAAAAAGCTCATGAATCAAACACAATCAATTTTTGGATAGATTCTATGAGTGTAATTTAGTTCAATTTTGAGTATAATTGGGTCAATTATTACTAAACCACTCATATTTTTAAAAAATAATTATTAGATGATTAATATTTTTATAAAATACCTGATAATTAATTATCAAAATTTAGATTTTTTTGAACCGATATTGTCATCGACTATAACCTTATCAACTTCTAATAAATCAATTCAAACTTTTACAAAACCACAAGGATATGATTATAAGATAATTAGTATCATTTTTTTAATTTATTATAATTATTTATCAAAATTAGAGTTTTTTTTAACATGTTCCATGATCGAATATGATTTAGTTTAATTTCAAGTGCAACTTAGTCAACTTTCACGAAACTACTTATGTTGAATCTCGGATTTTGATGATGACGTCAATTGTCATTTGTTATCTAATCCATATGTTGAGATAAGTGTGCAGGATTAACTACGATGAAAGTAAGACGTGTAGTAGGAGTTGCGCCAGAGTCAAGACTATGATCACGGTGGGAGTTCAAGAGTTCGACGGAAGTCCAAACGGTCGTCGAAGGTTCTGCGGGAACAAATCCGAGAAGTCCAGGAGCTTGCCAAAAGAAGCTCGTCGGAACTCGCCAAGTGGATCGTCGCAAGTCCAGGAGTTTGCCGGAAGTCCGCAGGAGCATCACCGAGGGTTCATCGAATGATCGGTGGAAGTTCGCCGAAAAAAGCGATTGACGCATCGGAGCAAGTTGTAGTAAATGTCTTAAGAGAAATCGTAGTTAGCACGATGATTAAGTTAGAAATGGGAGGTGATCCCATTAACTTAATCTTGGGGCAATTGGGCCCTTAACAGACCCAAATTGGGCCGAATGGATCAGCCCATTCGGACCCAGATTTCTTGGCCAGAGGTGCCATCGCCTGGGTCGACGATGGCACCGCCTAGGGCTCAGTCTCCGAGCTCTGGCTAGGCGGTGCAACCGCCTCTGATAGAGGTGCAACCGCCTGAGCTCGGTCTCCGAGCTCTGGCTGGGCGGTACAACCGCCCCAGTCAGGCGGTGGCACCGCCTGAACTCGGTCTCCGAGCTCTGGCAGGAGGTGCAATCGCCCCTAACAAGAGGTAGCACCACCCAGAGGCTCAGTCTTCGAGCTCTACTAGGCGGTGCAACCGCCCCAGTTAGGCGGTGCAACTGCCAGACCCTGGAATTCTGGGATATGACAGTTTTGAGCTCGAAATTCAAATTGGGTTGGGGCCTATAAATACCCCACCCTTTTAGCAATGAAAGGGTAACCCAAAGGCACCGAAAGCTTGATCTTACTCTGTGATTTTAGAGCTCAAAAGTGTTATAAAGTCTAGAAGTTCTCCTCCCTCTTTTCTTCCAAGTTTTGATCTTTCAAGAGATGAGAGAAAAGTTTGTAAGGGTTGTCTCCTAAACCCGTCAAAAGGAGTGAAACTGTAAAAGGGTGGTTGGCCTTCGCCTATTAAATGAAGGCCTCTAGTGGACGTCGGTGATCTCGCCGGTGGAGGAAGCCAAAAGTGAATGTAGGTCAAGATTGACCAAACCACTCTAAATCTCGATTAACATTTACTTTGAGCATATTATCTTTACTGCAAACCTCCTCAATAGCTTATTGCCTTCTGCGTATTTACGATCGTGTTTCAAAGTTCAGTATTTTTCGAATCAGCGTTTAGACGTAAATCAGTTTTATCGTACGAACATCATATTTCAGTTTGCGCTTACATTTTGATTTTCATCATAACTGCAAACTGCCTTCATAGATTAGCTTCAACTGTATCTCGCTTGATCACAAGTTAAAGTGATTTACGAATCGGCTTTTCTATCGAAATCGCTTTTATCGTACGAACGCAGTTTTAATCGTCGAAAATTTTTCGCTGCACTAATTCACCCCCCCCCCCCCCTCTTAGTGCTCCTAACAACTTGTTCATGATTCATGATTAGTATCATTTTTTTATTTTTATAAAAAAATTATGATAATTAATTATCAAAATTAGAGTTTTTTGAATTAGTTCTATGATCGAATATAACTTAATTTTGAGCATAACTTAGTTTAATTTTTAATATAACTTAGTTAACATTTAAACCAATCCAAACTTTCATAGAATTACAATAAATGATCTTAAAATAATAATTATTATTTTTATATTTTTTGAGATTTTATGATAATTAATCATCAAATTTTAATTTTTTAATTGATACTATAATCGAGTGTAACTTACTTAACTTCTATTAAACCAATTCAAAATTTCATGAAATCACTATAACATAATTATAAGATTATTTTTTTAAAAAAAAATATTATCAAAATTAAAGTTTTTTTAAAGAGTATATGTGATCAAATTATTTAAGTAAGAGTCTAAAAGTATTTGCATCCAAGTGAAAAAAAAAGGCACCCCCAAGTAAAAATGAATATGAGGGGTGCCAACTAGTAAAAAGCCAATAGTTAAGCTTTTTTAATAAAATAATCAAAATTATTTTCTAATATTAATATAGAGAAGCTTGTTATTGGTAACCCCCTTTTTGCTATCGGTAACACTAATCCTTAAAAATAATAAAATTATATTTTTATTATTTACAATCTCTTGATTATTAATCTTGTTCTTTTGTTTCTCGCAACACCTCAACTTCGTTACTTGCTCATCGCTCTACTAGTCATTACCTCTCTCTCACTCATCACTCTTTGATCGAAGAGAGGAACATAAGATCATATTAGATCCATAGAAGAGTCATGGAAAGGCTTTTTCCCAATCTCTTCAACTATATCTCATTCCCCAATTGCACTTTTTTTTATCCGAGAAAGATAAAAAAGAATAGAATATTTATGTCCATTTGTAAAAAAATATTTTTATAAATATTAAAAAATTAAACATATGCACTTGTTCCCATAGATATTTTTTTTCATAGGGTCCTCTCGTTTCAATTAATCATATGACTCTCTCATGGAATCATTAATTAATTACAGTATTTTTAATAGATTAATAGTATTTTTAGTTTGACATTGTAACTCCATTCTAATTCATTATATTTTAGTATGTTGAAATAAAATACTATAATTCTATTGAACAATATTATAATCACTAAATTGGATGGGTTTAATAAATTTAGAAAATCTTAAGTATTCAAAACAAAACTATAATACTTCGATTAATCCTATATAACAAAACTAAAATTGACTCGTAAAGATCATTGGGCTACACCTCATATTCATCATACTAGAATTTGATTGATTTATAAAAATAATATAAATATATTATTATTAATCTTAATTTAAATATTATTATCAATGATTTAAAATAAATAAAATTAATAAATCAATCAACTCATCAAATTCGGATCGCAACAAAAACCAACAATAAGCCACATAAGAAAAAGCGAAGAACACTTTTTTTTTTTTTTCCAAAACTTACAGCTCTATAAGCAACAAATATATTCAACAAAATTTACTATAGGGATTAAAAACTTATCTAAATAAGTCTAAGATGAATATTAAATTTAATGAAGTGACTCGAGTTTTTCAAAAGAACGAGTTGTCTGAAAGAATGAGGATATTGGTGATGTTAAACTCTTTCACTCTTCTTAAACTGGATAATAAGACGAGAGGTTTCCATCACGAGGGGATCGACAGCAAAACACGGGCGACCTCCATATCACACCGGCGATTCATCCCATTCCTTTGAAAGGAATCATAGTTACTACTTAGTTAGGTCTTGACTATAAAATATTTTAGCCTTTGTAGACATTATAATAGATCGTAGCTATGCAGTGGAGGTGACATCATTGCACGGCACACGATGACAAACAGGCATTTCAATGGTATTGATTAAAATAATAGATATCTAAGTAATCATCTTTGAGCTCTATTTCTCTCTCTCTCTCCTCTCGCCAACAACGGGGCTGTCATTTTCCTTAAATATCATAAAAATGTCACTATTCGTAGCATTTATTGTTGGACGCGACCACAACACACATCGAATAAACGGAGGTCGTCAACACAAACAACACTCGGATTGAGAAACGTTAATTAACATCCCGTCACGAGAGTCCGGCCTATCTCGACGTCCAACTCAGCTAGCAAAAGACTCCCAACATCGACCCGTGGATCGAGCCGTGTTGACTCATCAGCCACGATACATCTGTTCACCAACACCAATGACTTGAACGTCATGTCATATATATCACTTCATCCGAATGAAATATATAGTGGAGTTTACGAGAACAACTATTGATCAAATTTGACAATCGATGATAAATCTGAGTTGAATAGATCGAAATTAATATACATTTTATTTAACACTAATTCAACCTAAACTAATCAACTTATTGAGTTGTGAGTCAAATCAAATATGAAAAATCTCTCTTAATTTTTTTTTTCTCAATATGAGATTATTCTTTTACTCATCTTTCAATCTTTGGACTCTATCTGTCTTGATATTTTATTTTTTTATCCTTAGATTTGATATCATATTAGAAATAAAAAATAAATCTGATTTAAATTAGTCAATGTTAACATAGATCATATTAATATTAATTCAATCGAAAATTTTAAACTTATTGAATTATGGATCGAAAGTAATATATGTTATTTATTTTTAGTGATAGAACTATTCTCACACAAAAAATAATATTACAGAAACAATGTTTTCATATGCTATATAATCCTCAAAGCTACAAGACTTATAAGTCACATGATTAAAACTTGAAGATAAACAAAGTTTTTTTTCTTATTTATTTTAAAATTATGATTCAGTCATATTATTTCCTTGCATGCTAATTATTGTTTACATCAATTCCGATGCATATTCCACTCAACATATACGAACATATATATTGATAGCAGATAAGATTTTTTTAACTGCATAAAGAATCTTATTACTTTATTCGAAAAAAAATTTCCTCGTATAAATAGAAAGAACATATTAATAAATTTCATAAAAAATATATCTTCTATCGGACATTACTTTGTTGCTTATATTGTCCACATACCTCAATGATGCTATACATACTAAATATTTGAATTTTATATGGTGCTTTTGTTAATTTCATTGCTACATACTGAATTGACATTAGCTCCTATCAAGTTAGATATCGTAAATATGTGTGACGCACGTATATATATATATATATATATATATATATATATATATATATATATATATATATATATATATATATATATATATATATATATATATATATATATATATATATATATATATATATATATATATATATATATATATATATATATATATATATATATATATATATATATGAAATCTAACCATATTATATTAAAAGTATATTAAGATGTGTCTAATGCCAATAGATTAGCATAAGAAAAAATTATCATTTGATCATAGTTTATATATATCATTATATTTTTACTTCTTGTGTTTTCGGAGTTTCTTTCAAACTTCTCTCTCTTTATTAATTATTTATCTCATCGTATCAAATTAATATAATCTTCATATATATATATATATATATATATATATATATATATATATATATCACTTTAAGATATGCACATTACGTTTGATTACAAATACATTGTAAGCCAATGTTCTACTATCAATATTAAATATCTTTACCCATTAAGTTAGTTTACATCTTCAATTTTTTTGCATGAGGTCTGATACATCATATATATATATATATATATATATATATATATATATATATATATATATATATCAATGTTTTAGGTGTAATATTTATTGAATGATATTTTGAACCTCTATTGTTGGGTTAATGGATTTGATATGTCACACCAAACTGAATGATTTTGATTTTTTTTATTATTTTCAAAAGAAATAATCTAAGTTTTCTTGTTGTTGCAATTATAGAAGCATATTGGATGAAATTAACAAGTTAATCTTTTGGAGATTGGACTTAAAATCTCATCAGACGTGTCGTGGCCTCATTATTCCTTCATCTACATTTGATCCGATGAGTTTTGATGCGTTCGAGTGAAGCTAAAAATAAAAATGAAACCTACTAAATTATTAGTTTAATTCGGAGTCTATTATTCCCTATATATGTATTCAATTACACTCCCAACACATCCTCTCGCACGAGACTTAGCCACATTGCAGTTCAAGTACTTCCCCCCTTCTCTCTCCCTCTCTCTCTCTCTCTCTCTCTCTCTCTCCCTCTTCCTCTCTCTCTTTCTCTCTCTATTAAATGTCTCCGCTCCGTCTGTAATCCATTAATCTCGCTCTGTCTCTCTCTCTCTCCTACTATTTCTTCTTTCAACTCCGCTTTCAAAACTCTTTCTTTTCCCCTCCTTTTTCTTCGGCCACTTTCAGCTCACTCGACTCCTTTTCCTCCTCTCATTTCCGCACTTTGATTCCTTCCATAGCCCTCTGGTCTCTCCACATCCGTCCCTCTCTCTTTCTCTTGTATGTGCTCGGCGTAGAGAAAGCCCGGGGAGGGGGATTGAAGCAGAGGCGCCGGACATGGGCAAGTACATGCGGAAAGCCAAGGTCTCCGGCGAGGTCGCCGTCATGGAGGTCTCCCATCAGTCCACCCTCGGCGTCCGCACCCGCGCCCGGGCACTCGCCGCCGCGGCCGCTCAGGACTCGTCCCGCACCTACCTCGAGCTACGGAGCCGCCGCCTCGAGAAGCCCCTCCCGCCGTCTCCCGCGTGCAAGCCGTGCAAGGACGCCCCCAGGCCCAACCCTAGGGGGAGCTCGCACAAGTCTGGCTCGGCTCCCAGGGCGAATTCGGGGTCGGTGGGGTCCGTCTCGACGAGCAGGTGCCCGGCGGCGGCCATCATGTTGGCGCCGGCTGATGCAGAGGTATCGTATGGGGAGAATATTCTGGATGCCGATGCGAGAGAGAGGTGGGTTCTGCTCGAATCATAGTAAAAATAGAACCTTTCTAGCTAAAATCCGGGGTTTTGCTTTTGTTCTTCCACTCCTGCTTTCTTTCGTCTGTTTTCTCTGTTTCTGTCGTCCCTCTTTCTTCCATCTCCTTCCAAAACCGGACCATATTTAGTTACTTACAATAATTAATGTACACATATATGTTTCTCTCATCATCTTTTCACCTTTTCGGAAATCATAGCCTGTGTTTTTTTGTGTGTTTATGAGTACTTTGTGACTCAAATATAGGTTATCTCTACGTGTTGAGCTTAAATACTGCATGCTAACTCGGTATCTCTATTTTCCGCAAAGGGTGTCATATAGGAAGAAGTTATCCCTCTCCTTCAAGCAGTGCATTCATCTCTGCAAAGTCCCTCTTTGACGTCAGCGTTCCCAAGCTCGAAGCTTGTTTTCCTCATTTTCTTGGCACATACAAAGCTTTTTATGCTTTCTCGAAATGTAGGTTCTACCCTTACTAGCCTTCTCACATGAAACTTCTCTTCGTGCATAGAAAATATTGTGCCATGGAAAGAAAAAAAAAAAGGTCATTTTTCCTTCTTTTTTCTATCTAGTAAATCTCCCATGAAACTTCTGTTCATAGAAAGTTAACGTAGTAAATCCTGTGTTTTACTAATTCCTGGTCCTGCAAAGTGTTCTGTTCTTAAGCTTCTTGTCATTATCTATTTTTGCACCGCCGAGACTTTGCTTCTGGTGGGACGTACATTTTTCTATAGATTGCCTGTGCCTCTTCTCTTACATGTAGATATCTATGAGAATCTGCACTTGCTTCATTGTCATTTCTTGCTGGTGGTCTGTTTCTTGAACATGAGTGCTGTACGTGTTACTACTACCCAGTGCAGGCTAAGCCATTCTCATATTCGTGTTCCTCTTTTATTACTGGAGTTATTATTGATGACCGGACAATTTTCTTTTCTGTGATTTTGGTACTAGTGGCGCATTCATTGTTCTGTTTGTCATTTATGCCTCCAAGTGGATCTTCTGTCATTGACAGAGCTTGGAATTACTTCCATTTTATTTTCTTTGTATACTTCTTCAGTAGTTATTTGGTTATTTGATCTTCTTCCTTTCACATTTCTGTCTTGGTGTTTGAAAATGTTCCACCAGTGTTATCCCTGCTAGTGGTAGACAGATTTGGGCTGTTCACATTCAGTTCCTAATTTCAGGTAAAGTTCTTTTGCAAAGCAAAGTGCATACAGTGGACAAGATTAGGCACATTAGTCGTAGAGCTACCTTGCTTATAACCATGGACATCTATATTTGACATTTGATACAGTAAAGCTTGAGCATTGTCACTAATAAATTTGGTGCTGGTTGACTGTTTTTCTGTAAGGCTTCTTAAGAAGGTTAAATATGAGAAGACATTGTACAATATAGAGCATGGTAGGAGGAGAAAAATAGAGAACCATACTGAGTTAACTTGGAGATCTTTCCCCACATTTTAGTCCACAGTACATCAACTGGTCCATCTTAAACCTAGCTGATGTTGACTGAAGCTGTTCTGGATCAATGATTTTTTTCTGTGCTGACTGTTTGATGAGTTTGTTGTCTAGTGACATTAAATAAGTACATGCATGAACCATAGTTTGAATATTGTTGCCTGACAGTAGTAGGTGTCACTAACAGAGTTGTCTGCATTTATCATGCAGGACATGTCCAGTATTTGTTCTCCCTTGGTTGTCTATTTTGTTCTTAATGCATTTTACACCTTCTATCAAGTCTTTTTACATCTGACTTGTGCAAGTAACTTGGGACTTGTAATAGATACTATTGCATTCATGCATAAAGGCAAAACCTTGATGACAATCTATTTTTTCTTATTTTCACTGCATTTCCTCCTTTCATCTATTCTCTTATTTGCATCTTGAGCTGATCAGGCTGGCTTTGCGCTATATATCGAAGAAGAATTTAGAATTTCTAGACAATTTCTCGATTGTCTTATTTTTGGCAATATTTGATCAGAAACATACAATTTGAAGGTCCTTAGAGGTTTTTAATACTCAGTGCAAATAAACTCTGTAACTCTAAATTCTTTTTTTGGTGTTCTAGGGAGACCACACCTTGCAGTCTGATAAGGGATACAGAGTCTATAGGGACCCTGGGTTCAGCAAACAGACCTACAATTTCTACTAGAATGCAAACTTCTCGTCAGAACATCCCTACCGCTTATGAGATGGAAGAGTTCTTTGCTGGTGCAGAGCAACTCCAACAACAAACATTTATAGAAAGGTACAATTCTTCTTTCATTTTTTTTCTCTGTTATCAAGCCTTGTTCATGAGAACATCAGGATCATCATTAAAATAGAACCGAGCTTCTGATACGACACCACATTGTGCATGTTCCTCACCGTTTATTTTCGTTCACTCTCGATCATATGTCCAGGTACAACTTCGATCCCGTAAATGACCATCCGCTTCCTGGCCGGTATGAATGGATAAAAATTGACTTCAAGTAGGCAGATCTTTAGCCGGGCATGACTTCCTCCCCGCATTCTCTCCTGTGATCTCTGCCCAGAGTCTTGGAAGGAGCACGGGCCGCAATGTTACGGATCGCAATCACCATTGGTTATCTTCTGTTGTAGAAGTTGAAAGGTCCTGAAGATAGGTGCAGTCTAGAGTTGTGTAACATAGAGAGCTGATGAGATGCTCTTCGATGCCTGAACCTGACAAACTTCATGCTTGTTGTAACTCTTCAACATCATGTCAAGGTATCATAGGGGTCATTGATCTGTGAATTTGTCACTAACAATAGAACCAACTCATCATGGGACTCTTACTGGGTTAGATGAATACGGTGCTGCATCTGATTCATTTGTTTGGATGATTCGTCCATGCTTCCTTCTGATGGACTTATGTGTTGACGGTGAAACAAAGTTGGTCGTGTGTCAGATCTCCGTCTTATGCTATTATACTTGGTGTCATGTTCTCATAAGAATTAACTTGTATACTGAGAAAATAATATCTTGCGTTAACTCCTTCAAAAATTTATTACACGGAGCTGTGTATAAATATG